>NC_073715.1:4744165-4824883 GCF_023634085.1 Falco cherrug
CCCCCCCAGCTCCCTCCCCACCCCCACCCCATCTCCACCCCCCCCACCCCCTCCCACCCCCACCCCCTCGCCATCCCCCCAGCCCCCTCCCCACCCCATTTCCCCCACTCCCCTCCCCATCGCCCCCATCTCCCCTCCCCACCCCATCGCCCCACCCCCCACCTCCATCCCCCTCTCTACCCATCCCCCCCACCTCCCCTCCCCACCCCATCCCCCAGCCCCCTTCCCCCATCTCCCCTCCCCACCCCCATCCCCATCTCCACCCCATCCCCCCCACCTCCCCTCCCCACCCCATCCCCCCCATCCCCCCATCTCCACCCCATCCCCCCACCCCCTTCTCCCCCATCTCCCCTCCCCCCCCCCCCGCTCACAGGTGCAGCTCAGCCCCTGCTTGCGCAGCCCCACCAGCAGCCCCCCGCACACGTTGCAATACGCGGGGCGGGCGAAGTGCTTCAGGCGCCACATGTGCTGCCCCTCGTCCTTCATGTGCTGCGGGGGGAGGCGGGGGGGTCAGCGCCGAGACCCCCCCCCCCAACGCCTCCCCCAGCCCCCCGACCCCCACTCACCCCCTCCAGTCCCAGCAGCACCAGCAGCGGGATGCTGGTGACCCCCCCCCGCCCCCCCCAGCCCCCCACTCACCCCCTCCAGCCCCAGCAGCACCAGCAGCGGGATGTTGGTGACCCCCCCCCGCAGCCACTCGGCCAGTGACACCGTCCCGCTGCCGTCGTAGTCGATCTCCCGCATCATCTCCTGCAGTATCTGGGGGGGGGGGGGGGGGGGGGGGCAGGGCTGGGGGGCGCCCTCCTGGGCCCCCCCCCCCCCCAGCCCCCTTCACCCCCCCCAGCCCCCCTTCATCCCACCAGCACCCACCAGCATCCAGCTCCATTTCAGCCCCCCAGACCCCCCCCCCCAGCCCCCCTTCACCCCCCCAGCGCCCCCCCACCCCCCCAGCCCCCAGCCTCCCCTCATCCCCCCAGCACCCAGCCCCGCTTCATCCCCCCAGCCCCCCAAGCCCCCCTTCACCCCCACAGCCCCCCCCAAGCCTCCCTTCATCCCCCCAGCCTCCCAAGCCCCCCTTCATCCCCACAGCCCCCCCCAAGCCCCCCTTCATCCCCCCAGCCTCCCAAGCCCCCCTTCATCCCCACAGCCCCCCCCAAGCCCCCCTTCATCCCCCCAGCCCCCCAAGCCCCCCTTCATCCCCACAGCCCCCCCCAAGCCCCCCTTCATCCCCACAGCCCCCCCTCATCCCCACAGGCCCCCCACCCCACAGCCCCCTGCCCCCTACATGACACCAGCCCCCCCCAGCACCCAGCCCCCCTTCACTCCCACAGCCCCCTCCAGAATGCCCACAGCCCCCCAGCATCCCCACGGCCCACCCAGCACCCCCACGGCCCCCCCCCCGAAATCCCCACACACCCGCCAGCATGCCCATGGCTCCCCCCAGCACCCCCACGCCCTCCCCCCCCGGATCCCCCAGTTTCCCCCAGCATCCCCCCAGCCCCTCCCAGCACCCCCACAGCACCCCAGTCCCCCCCCCATCCCCCGCCCCTTCCCCCAACTCACCGGCTTCAGCTCAGTGACATCCCAGTCCAGGTACTGGGCCACCCGCATCATCTGGGTGATGATCCGCTCCACCTCCTGGGGGGGGGGGGGCAGCATCGGGGGGGGGGGGGGGGGGGGGGCAGCGTCAGCGGGGGGGGGCAGCGTCAGCGGGGGGCCCCCCTGAAGCCCCCCCACCCCAGTGCTCACCGAGCTGTCCAGGAGTCCGTTCCCATCCTTGTCATACAGCTTGAAGGTGACTGCGGGGGGGGGACAGCGGCATCAGGCCCCCCTGAGCCCCGACCCCCCTGGGACCCCCCATCCTCCCCAGGACACCCCCCCCCCATCCCGTCCCATCCCTACCCCATACACCCCTCCCCATCCCCCCCCCCTCCCCCCTCCCATCCCCATCCCCTACCCCCCATCCCCTACCCCCCATCCCCATCCCCCCTCCCATCCCCTCCCCCCCATCCCCCCATCCGTCCCCCCAGCCCCCTCCCATCCCCTCCCCAGCCCCCCTCCCCACCTCATCCCCATCCCCCCTCCCCACCTCATCCCCTCCCCCCCATCCCCACCCCATCCCCCCCAACCCCCCTCCCCATCCCTATCCCATACTCCCCTCCCCATACGCCCCCCCCTCCCCCAATTCCCCCCCTCCCCAGAACCCCCCCCGGACCCCCCCCCTCCCCATGACCCCCCCCCTCCCCATGACCCCCCCCCCTCACACTCCAGCTTGTCCTCAGGGCGCCCCCCCTCCAGCAGCGAGAAGTAGCAGGAGACATCACTGATGCAAACCAGGTCGCTGCCTGCGGGAAGACACCCCCCCCCCCAAAAAATGAGCCTCCCCAGGGTGCGTGCCCCCCCCCAACCCCCCCCGACCCCCCCCCACCTGCCCGGCTCTGGAAGGAGGCGAAGAGGTGGCGGCAGAGCGGCTCAGGGACATCGGCCGCCTCCAGGTAGCTCCGCAGGAACAACGTGAACCCCTCAAAATCCACGCACTGGGGGGGGCACAATCAGGGGGGGTGTCCCTGGGTGCAGCCCCCCCCCAGGACCCCCCCCCGGGGCTCACCTCTCCCTGGCGGTGCTGTGCCAGGGCCCCGGAGCCATAGAAATCCTGCAGCACGTCCTGCACCTTCCTGCTGCTGTCTGGGGACACGGCAGCCGCGCTGGCACACGCGTGTGCAGCCGGCCCATGCGTGCACACGTGTGCAGAGCCAGCTACACACAGGCACACACATGTAGAGCCAGCCACATGCGAGCACAGCCAGCCACATGCGTGCAGAGCCAGCCACACACATGCACACGCGTGCAGAGCCAGGCACACGTGGGCACAGCCAGCCACATGCATGCACACGTGTGCAGAGCCAGCCACACGTGTGCAGAGCCAGCCACACATGCGTGCACACACATGCAGAGCCAGCCACACGTGTGCAGAGCCAGCTACACACAGGCACACACACATGGGCACAGCCAGCCACATGCATGCACACATGTGCAGAGCCAGCCACACGTGTGCAGAGCCAGCCAAACACGTGCATATGGGTGCAGAGCCAGCCCACGTGTGCACAGCCAGCCACATGCATGCACACATGTGCAGAGCAAGGCACACACGTGCAGAGCCAGGCACACACGGGCACAGCCAGCCACACACATGCACACACATGCAGAGCCAGCCACATGTGTGCAGAGCCAGGTACACACAGGCACACACATGCAGAGCCAGCCACACGTGGGCACAGCCAGCCACATGCATGCACACGCGTGCAGAGCCAGCCACATGCAGGCACAACCATCCACACGTGTGCAGCTAGCCACATGCATGGACACATGTGCAGAGCCAGCCACACACATGCACATGTATGCAGAGCCAGCCACATGTGTGCACAGCCAGCCACATGCGTGCACACACATGCAGAGCCAGCCAGTCACATGTACAGCCCGCCGCATGTGTGTGCAGCCAGCCCCACCCATGCACACAGACACGTGAGGCTGTCCCCACACGTACATGGCCACTGTCACCCATGCACACAGACACGTGAGGCTGTCCCCACGCGTACATGGCCACTGTCACCCATGCACGCAGACACGTGAGGCTGTCCCCACACGTACATGGCCACTGTCACCCATGCACGCAGACACGTGAGGCTGTCCCCACGCGTACATGGCCACTGTCACCCATGCACGCAGACACGTGAGGCTGTCCCCACGCGTGCACGGCCACTGTCACCCATGCACGCAGACACGTGAGGCTGTCCCCACGCGTACATGGCCACTGTCACCCATGCACGCAGACACGTGAGGCTGTCCCCACGCGTACATGGCCACTGTCACCCATGCACGCAGACACGTGAGGCTGTCCCCACGCGTACATGGCCACTGTCACCCATGCACGCAGACACGTGAGGCTGTCCCCACGCGTACATGGCCACTGTCACCCATGCACGCAGACACGTGAGGCTGTCCCCACGCGTACATGGCCACTGTCACCCATGCACGCAGACACGTGAGGCTGTCCCCACGCGTACATGGCCACTGTCACCCATGCACGCAGACACGTGAGGCTGTCCCCACGCGTACATGGCCACTGTCACCCATGCACGCAGACACGTGAGGCTGTCCCCACGCGTACATGGCCACTGTCACCCATGCACGCAGACACGTGAGGCTGTCCCCACGCGTGCATGGCCACTGTCACCCATGCACGCAGACACGTGAGGCTGTCCCTACACGTACATGGCCACTGTCACCCATGCACGCAGACACGTGAGGCTGTCCCCATGCGTGCACGGCCACTGTCACCCATGCACGCAGACACGTGAGGCTGTCCCCACGCGTGCACGGCCACTGTCACCCATGCACGCAGACACGTGAGGCTGTCCCCACGCGTACATGGCCACTGTCACCCATGCACGCAGACACGTGAGGCTGTCCCCACGCGTACATGGCCACTGTCACCCATGCACGCAGACACGTGAGGCTGTCCCCACGCGTACATGGCCACTGTCACCCATGCACGCAGACACGTGAGGCTGTCCCCACGCGTACATGGCCACTGTCACCCATGCACGCAGACACGTGAGGCTGTCCCCACGCGTGCATGGCCACTGTCACCCATGCACACAGACACGTGAGGCTGTCCCTACACGTACATGGCCACTGTCACCCATGCACGCAGACACGTGAGGCTGTCCCCATGCGTGCACGGCCACTGTCACCCATGCACGCAGACACGTGAGGCTGTCCCTACGCGTGCACAGCCACTGTCACCCATGCACGCAGACACGTGAGGCTGTCCCTACGCGTGCACAGCCACTGTCACCCATGCACGCAGACATGTGAGGCTGTCCCCACGTGTGTACACGCGTGCACGGCCACTGTCACCCATGCACACACACGTGAGCCCAGCCCCACGCGTGCCCAGCCACCCACGTGCTCACAGGTGTGTGAAGCCGCCCCCACGCATACACACGTGTGCAACCCCCTCCCCCCCCAGCACACAACTCCCCCCCACGTGTGTGCAGGTCCCGGTGTCCCCCCGTGTCCCCCCACTCACAGTCCAGGTACTTCTGCAGCTGGGCGAACTCCTGGGGGCTGAGGGTGGCCCAGTCCCGGCTCTGCTCCATGGCAGCGGGCAGGGGAGGGGTGGCCGGGCGCGGGAAGCCCACGGGCTCTGCAGTGGGTGACGGGAAAGGGGGGGCGTAGGGGGGGTGCCCAGGCACCTCACAGCACCCATGGGTGAGACCCACCGGTGGGACCCCCAGGAACCCCACAGCACCCACTGGTGAGACCCCCAGATGGGACCCCCAGGAACCCCCCAGCACCCATGGGTGGGATTCATGGGCACGCCCAGGTGGGACCCCCAGATGAAACCCCTGGGAACCCCATAGCACCCATGGGTGGGACCCCCAGATGGGACCCCCGGGCACCTCACAGCACCCATGGGTGGGACCCACCGGTGGGACCCCCAGGCACCTCACAGCACCCACTGGTGAGACCCCCAGATGGGACCCCCAAGAACCCCCAGCACCCACCGGTGGGACCCCCAGGCACCTCACAGCACCCACTGGTGAGACCCCCAGATGGGACCCCCAGGAACCCCCCAGCACCCATGGGTGGGACCCCCCAGGCACCTCACAGCACCCATGGGTGGGACCCACCAGTGGGTCCCCCGGGCACCCCACAGCACCCACTGGTGAGACCACCAGATGGGACCACTGGGAACGCCACAGCACCTATGGGTGGGATTCATGGGCACCCCCAGGTGGGACCCCCCGGCACCCCCCAGCACCCACTGGTGAGACCCCCGGGCACTCCATGGTACCCACTGGTGGGACCCCCAGGAACCCCCCTGCACCCATGGGTGGGATTCATGGGCACTCCCAGGTGGGACCCTCAGGCACCTCACAGCACCCATGGGTGGGACCCCCAGATGGGACCCCCGGGCACCTCACAGCACCCATGGGTGGGACCCACCGGTGGGACCCCCAGGCACCTCACAGCACCCACTGGTGAGACCCCCAGATGGGACCCCCAGGAACCCCCCAGCACCCATGGGTGGGACCCCCAGGCACCTCACAGCACCCATGGGTGGGACCCACCAGTGGGTCCCCCGGGCACCCCACAGCACCCACTGGTGAGACCCCCAGATGGGACCACTGGGAACGCCACAGCACCCATGGGTGGGACCCCCAGATGGGACCCCCGGGCACCTCACAGCACCCATGGGTGGGACCCACCGGTGGGACCCCCCAGGCACCTCACAGCACCCACTGGTGGGACCCCCAGGAACCCCCCTGCACCCATGGGTGGGATTCATGGGCACTCCCAGGTGGGACCCTCAGGCACCTCACAGCACCCATGGGTGGGACCCCCAGATGGGACCCCCGGGCACCTCACAGCACCCATGGGTGGGACCCACCGGTGGGACCCCCAGGCACCTCACAGCACCCACTGGTGAGACCCCCAGATGGGACCCCCAGGAACCCCCCAGCACCCACGGGTGGGATTCATGGGCACTCCCAGGTGGGACCCCCCAGGAACCCCCCAGCACCCATGGGTGGGACCCCCAGGCACCCCACAGCACCCACTGGTGAGACCCCCAGATGGGACCCCCAGGAACCCCCCAGCACCCACGGGTGGGATTCATGGGCACTCCCAGGTGGGACCCCCAGGAACCCCACAGCACCCATGGGTGGGACCCCCAGGTGGGTCCCCCGGGCACCCCACAGCACCCACGGGTGAGACCCCCAGCTGGGACCCTGGGAACCCCCCAGCACCCATGGGTGGGACCCACCGGTGGGACCCCCCGGCACCCCACAGCATCCAGGAGCAGGACCCCAGGGTGGCCCCCCCGCCCCCCCCCGCCGAACGCCCGCAGGACGTGGGGCTCCCACGGGGCTGAGTCACGCCGGGACCGGGATCGGGACCCGCCCAACGGGGGGGGGGGCACCGCGAGGGACCGGGACCCCCCTCGGGACCCCCCCCCCCGTGCCCGGGACCCCCCCCCGTGCCCCTTCCCCCCCGGTCACGGACCCCCCCTCCCCCCGTTCGCCGCCGGTCGCACGGGGACCCCCGTGGGCGCCCCCGCCCGCCCCGCCCCCACGCTGGGGCATCCCCGGGGCCTCCACCGCCCCCTCCCCGCCCCCCCCCGCGCCCCCCCCGGGACCCCCCATCCCGGGGCCGCTGCCCTGCTCGTACCTGCGGGTCCCGCGGCGGCTCCGGGCCCGGCCCCGTGACATCATGGCGGGGGCGGCACCGGCTGCACGTGCCGCGGGGGGGGCCCGACGGCGGGGGGGGGGGAGGGGAGCACCGGGCGGCGCTGCCGTTGCAGCCTGTCTGCGGGGGGGGGGCGGGAACCCCCTGGGAATCACCCCCCCGCGACCCCCCCCGTGACACCCCCCGTGCATCCCCCCTCCGTGCATCCCCCCCGCCGCATCCCCCCCCCGGGCATCCCCCCCCCCCCATGCATCCCCCCCCTCCCCGTGACACCCCCCCCCTCCCCGTGACACCCCCCCCGTGATTCCCCCCCATTCAACCCCCCCGTGCCCCCCCTCTCGTGACACCCCCCCCGGGTGGGGCTCGGGGCCGTCCAGGGACCCCCCAGCACGGCCGGGCCTTGGGGGGGGGGGGGGGAACGACCCCACGCGGCCCCTGGGCCGGGGTGCGGGGCCCCCCCGTGACCAGCCCCCCCGTGACCAGCCCCCCCCGTGACCAGCCCCCCCCGCCCGACTGGAAACCCCCGGGGGGGGCGCGTGGGCGGCCAAGGCGGGGGGCCCCCCGGGGGGGGGCGATCTGTGGCCATCGAGGGGGGGTGTCTGTACCCTGGGGGGGTCCCCAGCCCGGGGGGTCCTTTATACTGGGAGGGGGGTCCTTATCCTGGGGGGGGGGGGCTCAGAGGGGGGTCTTTATCCTGGGGGGAGCGCAGCCCCGGGGGGGTCTCGGAGGGTGGTTGAAGGGCGTTCCCCAGTCCGGGGGGGGGCTGGGGAGGGGGTCCTTATCCTGGGGGTCTCTATGGGGGGGGACCAGCCCCTGGGGTCTCCACTTCCAGACGTGGCCGGGGGGGGGTCCCCACCCCGGGGTGGCTGCTCGCCCCCCCCCCCCCCAGCGGTATCTGGGGGTGGGGAGGGCCGGGCACTCCCGGGGGTCCTCGGGGTACCGGGGGGGGGTGTGGGTGGGGTGTGAGGTGTCACTCCCAGCCCCGCGTGTCCCCCTGCGTCCCCCACCGCGGCCACCGTGGCGGCTTCGCACCTCGCGGGGGGGGGGGGGGCGGGGCACGGACTCGGGGGGGCTGCCCCGGTGCATGCCGGTGCTCCCCAACCGCGGGCGCTGCCCCTTTAAAAACAAAATGGCCGCCCGCAGCGCGTCCGCATCCCCGGCCACGCCCAGCGCTGGCGCCACTTCCGGGGCGGGGCCGGGGGACCGGAAGTGTGTCGCGCTCGCAAGATGGCGACTCCCTATGTGACTGACGAGACCGGTGAGTGCGGTCCGGCCCGGCGCCGTGGGGCTGGCGACCCCCATGGGGCCCGGGGCCCCCCTGACTTCGTGGGACGGGGCCCGTCGCCGACCCTGCGCCCAATGGGCCGTCCCCCCCCGCCCCCCCCGGGCCTCTCCGCCGGCCCGGTGCTGTGGGGCCGGTCCTGGGGGGGGGGTTACCGTGGGGCTCCTCGTGGGGTCGGGTGCTCCCTCGCCCGTTCTGTCGTGGGTGGCGTGTCCCGCCTAGCCGGGATCCGTGGGGCTGGGCCCACCTGCCCCCCCGCCCCGGGGGTGTGCGGTGTCCCGTGTCCCCACCCTTGACCTGGGGGGGGAGGCGTAGGGGGGGGCCCTGGGCCGCCGTGGGGTGCGTGGGGCGGCCTGTGGGGGGTCCTGGGGTCCCCGTGGGGTGCGTGGGGCGGCCTGTGGGGGGTCCTGGGGTCCCCGTGGGGTGCGTGGGGCGGCCTGTGGGGGGTCCTGGGGTCCCCGTGGGGTGCGTGGGGCGGCCTGTGGGGGGTTCTAGGGTCCCTGTGGGGTGCGTAGGACATCTCAAGGTGTCCCATAGGGCGCCCTGGCTCCACTGTGGGGTGCGTGGGGCATCCCAGGGTGACCTGTGGGGGGTCCTGGGGTCCTCGTGGGGTGCATGGGTCAGCCTGTGGGGGGTCCTGGGGTCGCTGGGGGGTCCCCTGGGGTTTGTGGGGCGTCTCAGGTTGTCCTGTGGGGCATCTTGGCTCTGCTGTGGGGTGCGTGGAGCCTCCCATGGGGTGCTTGGGGTCCCCGTGGGGTGCATGGGGCCGTCTGTAGAGGGTCCTGGGGTCCCCGTGGGGAGTCTTGGGGTCCCCGTGGGGTGTGTGGGGCATCTCGAGGTGTCCCGTGGGGCATCCTGGCTCTGCTGTGGGGGCTGTGGGTCCTCCTGTGGGGTGCTTGGGGCCCTCATGGGGTGCATGAGGTGGCCTGTAGGGGGTCCTGGGGCATCTCAGGGTGTCCCATGGAGCATCCCGGGACCTCCCGTGGGGTGTCCTGGGGTCCCCATGGGGTGTGTGGGGTCCCCGTGGGGTACATGGGGCAGCCTGTAGGGGATCCTGGGGTCCTCATGGAGTGTGTGAGGGCCCCATGGGGTGCGTGGGGCACCTCAGGGTGTCCTGTGGGGCGTCCTAGCTCTGCTGTGGGGTACGTGGGGCATCCCATGAGGTTGCCCTCTGGCCCTTGTGGGGTGTGTGGGGTGGTCCAGGGCCCCCATGGGGTGCGTGTGATGGCCTGTGGGGAGTCCTAGAGTCGCTGTGGGGTGCATGGGGCACCTCAGCAGGTCCTGTGGTGCATCCTGGGTCTGCTGTGGGGTGTGTGTGGCATCTCAAGGCCACCATGGGGTGCATGTAGCATCCCATGGGGCACTCCAGGGCTGTTATGGGGCGTATGTGGGGTGCGTGGGGCATCCCAGGACCACTCTGGAGTGCATGGGGCATCTTGGGACGTCCTGGGGGGTGTCCTGGGGCATCCCAGGGAGAGCATGGGGCACCCTGGGGCCACTGTAGAGGGGGGGGGTGGCATCCTATGGGGCATCCCAGGGCCGTCATGGGGCGCAGGTGGGGTGCGTGGGGCATCCCTGGGCCACCAGCCGACGGCTCGTTGCCCCCCCCCAGGGAAGTACATCGCCTCCACGCAGCGCCCCGACGGCACCTGGCGGAAGCAGCGGAGGGTGTGAAGGAGGGCTACGTGCCCCAGGAGGAGGTGCCGGTGTAAGTTGGGGGTGGGGGGGGGTATCCCCCTGGGGGGGCTCCCGGCTCCCCCCCTCCGGTGTTGGGGGTCTATGAGAGGGGAGCGGAGCTGCCGGCGCGTCCCGGTCCTGGGCTGCGCGCGCCGGGTGACGTCTTGAGGTCTCAGTCTCTTTCCAGGTGCCCGGAGCAATTCCGACCCCCTCACCCCTACCCCATAAGCCGCGTCCTGCCGGTACGTATCGACTCCCACCCCCCCCTCCTCCTCGGGGGGGCCGTGCGGGTCCCGGCTGACCCACGGACGCGAGGAGGACCCCCGAGCCCACCGGGGCGGTGAGGTGACCCGCTCCGTGGTGGAGAGGGGGGGGGGGACACAGAGCCCGCAGGATCCCCCGTTCTGGATATGGGGGGGGGGGGGGGCTGCTCCGCGTCAGAGCTTTTACCGGAGGCACGGAGCGCCGCCACCGGGGTTTGGCGAGTGGGGGGGTGTTTGGCACCGGGGGGTGGGGGGAGAAGCGCCTTCACGGGTTCTCGTTTTGCGCAGGTACGAGAATAAATACGTGAAGTTTTTCAAAAGCAAACCCGAGCTGCCGCCGGGGCTGAGCCTGGAGGCGGCCGCGCAGCCCGGCAAGGCGGAGAGCAGCGAAGCGGGACTGTCCAAGGCGGCGAAAAGGAACTTGAAACGCAAAGAGAAGAGGAAGCAGCAGCAGGAGAAGGGCGAGAGGGAAGCGGACGAACTGATCCAGGCGTTGGAAAAAGCCTCGCTGGCGGGGGGCGGCGGCGGGGACAAGGGGCAGCCAGGGGACAGTCGGGGGGCTGCGCCGCAGCCGGCCTGTGGCACCGGCCCCCCCACCGAGGGGGAAGCCCCCGCCTCGGAGAAGAGCAAGAAGATCAAGAACCTGAAGAAGAAGCTGCGGCAGGTGGAGGAGCTGCAGCAGCGGCTGCGCGCGGGGGAGATCAAGCAGCCGACGAAGGAGCAGCTGGAGAAGCTGGGGCGCAGGAAAGCCTTGGAGGAGGAACTGCGGGACCTGGAGCTGGACTCGTAAGGGGCGGGCGGGGGGCGCGGGGGGGGCTGGGGAGGGGGGGAGCGCGGGGGGGGGCGTCCCCAGCACACAGCCGCCCCGGGGAGTCGGTTCGGGCGGGTGCCATCCGTGTGGTTTTATTTTTATTTTTATTTTTTTTCAGAACAGTTGTCCCCAAGCCCTCGGTGTTCCAAACCCGGCCGCTCAAACACCTCTTCCCCCCCACCCCCTTTTCTTTTTTTTTTTTTTTTATTTTATTTTTATTTGGGGCGGGGCAGCGGCCCCCCCGCTTCCATCTCCCCCAGCCCCTTGTGTTCTGTGTTGCGGCCTCTCCCTCCCTTTATTTTTAAAAATCACGCAATAATAAAATTGCAGTAGTGCCCCGGCAGGGGGGGGGTCAGCTCTGCCTTCCCGGGGGGGGGAGGGGCTGGGGGGGGCAGGGGGGGGGGGGGGCAGAGCCCAGCCCCTGCCCCGGTGCTGCTCATGGGGGGCAGCAGGACCCCTCCCGGGGGGGGTCTCTCACCCTGTAACCCCCCCCCGCCATCCAGCCACCACAGTGCTGCAGTGACAGTGGGGCCACAGGGGGGACCACACAAGCCCCCTCCACATCCCTGGAGATGGGGGGGGGGGGGGAGGGCTGGATACCCCCCCCCCAGCTCTGGCTGTGTCCGTCGTCCGTCGTCCCCCCCCCGATGCTGGGGCTGCCCCACATTCCCCAGGGAGCAGCTGCCTGGGCCCCTCGTTGCCCCCTGTGGGGTGCTGAGGGGGGGGCTCCCCCCCCAGGGCTTTCCACTGGCCTCGGGGCTGGGGTGGGGGTCCCAGGGATTGGGGAGGGGGATGCTGGGGGGGTTCCAGTGACAAACTGTGTGAGAGGGGGGGCCCGGGGCATCGCAGTGCCCCAAAATCAGCCCCATGTCCCCTGTCCCCCCCAGGTGCCCTCATGGTGTGGGGGGGCTCTTTGCAGCACCGATATGCCCCCCCCTGTCCCCCAGCCTTGACCCCAGACCCCCCACCCGGGCAGGACCTGCTCCTTTAAAGGTGGAGGGGGGCGCGGGGGGTCCCCCCCACCTTCCTGCCCCTGGCCACAGGTGACAAGCTCTGGCAGCACCGGGGGGGCTCACACTGACACCCCACCCCACCCCCCCAAAGCTCTACAACGCAGCAGCTCCTTGTACGAGTCCCTGGGGGGGGCCCTTCCCCGTGGTGGGGGTCACCCTGCTCCTTTGGGGGCCTTGGGGCAGGGCTGGGGGGCAGGGAGGCCCCATGGCAGGGTGAGCCCCCCTGAGCGGAGGGGGTTGTGGGCAGGGGCACAGCGTTTGGGGAGGTCCTACAGAAATACATGGGGCTTGGTTGGGGGGGGGGGCTGCTCCCCCCCCCCCCCCCCCCCCCCCGGCTCTCCCCTGTGGGGCTGAAGTGGGTTTGGGGGCAGGTTATGGGGCTGGCAGCTGTGGGGCAGGTTGTGGGGCTGTGGGGCACTGGCTTTGCCCCACCACCAGGGGGCACCCCAGTCTCCTGTGCCCTGAAGCCCCGCCTCCTGCGGCCACACCCCAGGCGGGGGGTGGGGTGGGTGGAGCATCTGGCCTCTCATTTGCCTATTTAAAGGGGCAGGCACTGTGTGTGTAGGGGGTGCCGCGGGCCCCCAAGGCACATCGGTGGGGTGGGGGTGCTCACACGGGGGGGGGGGGGGGGGGGGAAAGGACATGGGGGGCACTGCCAGCCCCATGGCCAGTGCCAGCCCCATGGCCAGTGCCATCATCACCTCTCACCCGCCCCCAGCCCCTGGTGCCCACCTCCTCATTGTGGTCCCATCCTTGCCCCCCGCCCCATCCTCACCCCGCGTCCCGTCCCCTCCCCCCCATCCCGCTCACCCACGCACTGCCACCCTCCCGAGCCCCCCGGCCGGGGGGTGCCCCTCTGTGCCCCCCAACCATGGTGGTCCCATCCTTGCCCTCCCTTCTCCCATCCCATCCTCCTCACCTACACGCTGTGACCCCCACCCCCTTGCCTGGCCAAGGGGGTGCCCCCTCCCCCCCCCCACGCCCCCCCACTCACTGTCGGTGCGGGAGGGGCCGTGGGCCGTCAGGTTCCACTGCAGCAAGCCGGGCCGGGAGGCTGAGCACCACCGGCCAGGCGCCCAGCACCGCCGGCACCAGCCGCACGCGGTCGTAGCCGTAGAGCGCCGGTGCCAGCGCCTCCGCCAAGTAACGGGCGCAGGTCACGATGGCGGCGGCTGGGGACGGCGGCGGCGGAGACGATGGTCAGCGCCTGCGGCCACACGGTGCCAGGAGGGCACAGAGCAGCGGCAGCATGGTGCCCACCAGCACCCAGGGCACAGGAGGCAGCAGTGGCAGGGCCACCAGTAGTGGCAGGGCCACCAGTAGTGGCAGCCCCAGCAGTGGCGGCAGCCCCAGCAGCGGCGCGGGGGTGACCAGGCCGAAGCGGCCGCCCCCCCGCAGAGCAGCCCCATGGCCGGGGGCGATGCCCGCGCCCCCCTCCTCCGGCCCAGCCGCACCACACGCGCCCGCTGCCACCACAGGGAGGTGACAGCCGAGCCCGGTGACACCCCCGCGCCCACCCCAGGCTCCCGCTGCTTCAAGGCCACCACGTCCCCTCGGGGCTGCCCCTGCATCCCCCACCTTGTCCCCCCCCCCGCACCAGCTGTGCTGCCTGTGCCCCATGGCCATGCCACACTGTCCCCCATGCCACCCCCACTGGCCGTGCCCCTCCCCCCCCATATCCCTGCAAAGCCACCCCCCATGTGCCTGCTGTACCCAAGTGCCCCCCATATCACCCCATGCCCCCCAAAATGCCACCTGTACCCCCTCACGTGCCCAATGTGCCCCCCATACCCACCATACTCCTCCCCCTACATGCCCAGAGTGCCCCCCCCGCCAGGTGCCCCCCCCCCATCGCCCCTCCCCCCCCAGGTGGCACACACAGCCCCCCCCCCCTGCTGACTGAAGCAGCCCCAGGAGTGCACGGGGGGGGGGGGGGGGCTCCATCGCCTGGGGACTGCGGGGCTGGGGGTGGTGCTGAGCCCCCCGCGCCCCCCACCCCCTCCGGCTCAGCGGGGCACCTCCCCGCACCCACATCTGGCAGTGGCACTACGGGGGGGGGGGGGGCACATCTGGGGGGGAATGGGGGGGGGGGGGCTGGGTGCCACGAAAAGTGTGGGGAGCTGCTGGGGGGTGCCACGGGGGCTGGGAGGGGAACCGGGAGCTACTGGGGACAGCATACTGGGAACGCTGGGAGAGGGAACTGGGAGCTGCTGGGGACAGTGAGCTGGGGGCACTGGGAGAGGGAACTGGGAGCACTGGGAGGCACTGGGGGACAGTGAGCTGGGAGTGCTGGGAGAGGGAACTGGGAGCTACTGGGGACAGCGAGGTGGCACTAATGGGAGCACTGGGGGACAGCGAGCTGAGGGCGCTGGGAGCTGCGGGGGGGGGGGGGGGGGGGCGGCGGTGCCGGCTGGGGGGCACTGGGAGTACTGGGGGGGGGGGGGGGCCTGGGGGGGGTCGGGGGTCGCTCGGTGCCGGTGCCCCCCCCCCCCCCCCAATGCCGGGACTCACCTGCTCGCTCAGTCGCCGCCGCGCTGGGTCCGGTCACGGAGCCCAGATGGGGCGGGGGGCGGGGCGGGGGCGGAGGGGGGCGTGGCCTCGCGGGGAGGGGCGGGGGGCTGCGGGCGGGGGTCCCCGTGCGGGGCCGGGGGGGGGGACACGCGCGTAGGGGCGGACACGCGGGGGTCGGGGGTGATGCTGCGTGCGCTGGGGAGGGGGTCCCCGGCATGGGGGGAGGGGTCACGGCCGGGGAGGGGGGGCAGGGAGGGGGGTCACGGCGGGGGAGGGGGGGCAGGGAGGGGGAGTGGCTCACACCGGGGGAGGGGGTCACGGCTGGGGGAGGGGCCCCGCCGCGTCCCGGGCTCAGCCCTGAGCAGGGCCCTGGTGGGGGGGAGGGGCGGGGGGCGGGGCCAAGGGCACGAGGTTTGCCCCTTTCCCCCCCCCCCCAGCAGCGCTGCCGGCTGGGGGAGGGGCCGGTGCCCCCCGGCGTGGCCCAGGTGGCAGCAGCGGGGGGGAGGGGGTGTCCCATGGGGAGGGGGTCCCGGCCCCCCCCCCCCCCCCCGGACTGCTCGGGCACGCGGGGTCCCGGGGCTGCCGAAATCCCCAATTAACGATCAATTAACGCGCCGCGCGCACGGCGCGGGGCCAGGCTGCCCCGCCCCCCCCCCTCCGGGACGAGCCCTTCCCCCCCCCCCGCGCTCTCCCCGGGGCTGGGGGTGAAGGGACCCCCCGGGGGGGGGGGCGGCGACGAGCCCCTGACGTGTCTCTCAGCAACGGGTCCCCCGAGCAGCCCCCCGACATGTCCCCAAGCCCCCCGACGGGTTCCCCGACCAGCCCCCCAATGCGTCCCCAAGCCCCCCGACATGTCCCCAGCCCCCCCAACGGGTCCCCAAGCCCCCCGACGTGTCCCCCAACCAGCCCCCCGACGTGTCCCCAACCCCCCTGACGGGTCCCCGACCAGCCCCCCAATGTGTCCCCAAGCCCCCCGACATATCCCCAAACCCCCGAACGGGTCCCCAACTACCCCCCCCCCCCGTCCCCAAGCCCCCCAACGGGTCCCCAAGCCCCCCGACGTGTCGCCCGAGCAGCCCCTAGCGGGTCCCCAAGCCCCCTGACAGGTTCCCAGACCAGCCCCCCGACATGTCCCCCAGACCCCCCGATGGGTCCCACAACCAGCCCCCCGACATGTCCCCAGATCCCCTGACGGGTACCCGACCAGTCCCCCGACATGTCCCCAGGCCCCCCCAATGTGTCCCCAAGCCCCCCAACGGGTCCCCAACTAACCCCCCCCCACGTCCCCAAGACCCCCGATGGGTCCCCCAGACCCCCGATGGGTCCCCCAACCAGCCCTCCGATGTGTCCCCAAGCCCCCCGACATGTCCCCAGGCCCCTCAATGTGTCCCAAGCCCCCCGCCGGGTCCCCCGACCAGCCCCTCCCCACGTCCCCAAGCCCCCCGACGGGTCCCCCAACCAGCCTCCCAACACATCCCCAAGTCCCCCGATATGTCCCCAAGCCCCCCGACATGTGCCCCGGGCAGCGGGGACCCCCTGGGTGGGGGCACTGGGCGGAGGAGCCGCCGCAGCCCTCCGCCCCCCGCTGGGTGGGAAGTGGGACAAAAGGGCGTTGTGGGGGTGGGAGATGGCGACCCCCCCCCAAGAGGAACCCCCGCGCCGCCCCCGGGGGTATAAAACACGCGTGGGCCCGGACCCTTCCCCCCCCCCTCGCGACACAGGGGGGGGGGCGGGGCGGGGCGCCTGGGGGCGTCCGGCGGGGGAGGCGCTGCCGCTTTAACGGCCGGGCCCCTGCGCCTTTAAGAGGCTGGGCGCCGGGCATGACGTCACGCCACCAGGCCCCGCCCCCGGAAGTGGTCGGCGGCGGCGGGCGGGCGGAAGGCGGAAGTGAGGCGGCTGAGGGACCCCGGGGGGGGGCGGGAGGCGGCGGCGACCCCCCCCCCCGCCGGCACCGGCCCCGTGAGTCCCCCCCCCACATACCCCACCCCCCTCGCTGGACCGGGGGCGGCCGAGCGGGGCCCCGGGCGCCGGCGGGGGAACCCCCGGGAGCGCCCCTGGGGGGGGCGGGCGGCCCGTGGGCACCGGGGGGGGTCCCGGGGCGGCGCTGACCCCCCTGTCGTCGCCAGGCCCGGCGGGATGGCCGTGACCTAGGCCCGGCGGGGGCCAGCGGGGCCGGCGGGATGGAGCAGCCCCGGCACCGGGAGGCGGCTGCGGCCGACGGAGGCGACGGGGGCGGGTGGAGCCGGGACCCCCCCGCGGGCGCGCGGCCCGTGGCGGCCTGGAACGGGAGCTGCGGCAACCCGGCGACCCCCGGCCCGGCGGAGGAGGAGGACGAGCACGACGGGCCCAGCCCAGGCCCCGGGCGCTGCCGCTGCCGGGGGGCGCCGCCCGCTCCCCCGAGTCCCGCTGCTCCGCGGCGGGACTCATCCTGCGGCCTCGCCTGCCGCCACCGGCCCAGCACCGCCGCCACCCCGGTGGTGCCGCCGCCCCACGGACTGCAGGAGGCCGAGGAGGCCGGAGCGGGCAGGGGCGGCCGGCGGCGGCAGCAGCGACATCGCTGGACCCCCAGGGAGAAGGAGACCCCCAGGGAGAAGGAGACCCCCAGGGAGAAGGAGACCCCCAGGGAGAAGGAGACCCCCAGGGAGAAGGAGACCCCCAGGGAGAAGGAGACCGGCTGCCGGCGTGAGGCCAAGCGGCACCGGCTGCCACGCCAGAAGAACAGCGGGGATGGGGCTGAGCCCCCGTCGGAGCCCCCCGGTTACCGGGGGCTGCTGACCCGCTGGCGGCGGCTGCTCTGCTCCTGCTGCTGCCTCGACGCCCGCCACGTGGGCTGGGCACGGGCTGGCGCGTGGAGCTGGGCCCGGCGGCTGGGCCAGCGGGCACGGTGCGGCGCGCTGAGGGCGGCGCGGTGGCTACGGGCCGCGGCCGCGCTCTTCCTCCGCTTGCTGTGGATGCTGTGCGCCCTGCTGCTCCTGCTCCTCATGCTGCTGCTGGGCGGGCTGCGGCTCTGCTGGCGCGCGGGGGCGGCCGGCGTGGGGCGGCTGGGCAGGGGGCAGCGGGGGGCTCGGCTCCTGGCGCTCCTGGACGCCGCTGTGCTCCGCAGGACGTGGGGGCTCCTCGGGGAGAGCCGGACGTGCCGGCACCTCTGGGACTGGCTGCAGAGGCGGCGAGCCCCCCCCTGGGTGCCCGGGGGGGGTTGGACAAGCGGGCAGGGGGCTGCGGAACCCGCCGGTGCTGGGGGGGCTGCCGGTGATGGGGAGGAGGTGACCCGCTTGCTGGCCATGGCGGAGGTGCCCGAGGAGGAGCTGAACCCCTTCCAGGTGCTGGGCCTGGAGGTGACGGCGTCGGACGCGGAGCTGAAGAAGGCGTATCGCCGGCTGGCCGTGCTGGTGCGTGGGCGAGGTGGGGGTCTGGGGGGTGCCCCCCACCCCCAAATAGCGGCGCTGCTGAGGGTCGCTGCTTCCCTTCCAGGTCCACCCGGATAAAAACGAGCACCCGAGGGCGGAGGCGGCGTTCAAGGTGCTGCGGGCGGCCTGGGACATGGTCAGCAGCCCGGAGAGGAGGAGGGAGTATGAAATGTGAGTGGGTGACACTGGGGGTGGGTCTGGGGGCTGCCCTTCCCCCACGGCGCAGGCGTCCCAGCCCGGTTCTCCCCCTCCCCGCAGCAAGCAGATGGCGGAGAGCGAGCTGACCAGGTCCATGAGCGAGTTCCTGAGCCGGCTGCAGGACGACCTGAAGGAAGCCATGAACACCATGATGTGCAGCAAGTGCCAGGGGAAGCACAAGTAGGTGCCGGCGGCGCGGCAGGGGGCTTCAAAACCTGGGGGGGGAGGGGGAGTGGGGCCGGTGGGGGTCAGAAACACCCCCCCCATCACCGCAGGAGGTTCGAGATGGACCGAGACCCCCTCAGCGCCCGCTACTGCGCCGAGTGCGGGGGGCTGCACCCCGCCGAGGAGGGCGACTTCTGGGCCGAGTCCAGCTTGTTGGGGCTGAAAATCACCTACTTGGCCATGATGGACGGCAAGATCTACGACATCACGGGTAAGTGCTCCTCCCCTCCCCCTGCCCCAAGCCCCCAGACCCAGTGGGTGCCCACCCGCCGGCCGTATCCCCTCGCTGGGGGGGCGGCGTGACCGGCGGCCACGTGTGTTTCGGCAGAATGGGCCGGCTGCCAGCGCGTGGGCATCGCGCCGGACACGCACCGCGTCCCCTACCACATCTCCTTCGGCACGAGGGGCACCGGGCGGCAAAGGTCAGTCTGGGGGGGGGGGGCAGTGGTGATGGGAGAGGGGCCTGACCCCTGTCCTGGGGTGGGGGGCACACACAGGGGGCTCCGTGCGTGGACGGGCCCCCCCAACCGCCGCTTTCCCCCCGCAGAAGCGCCTCCAAGGGCAGCCCCACCTCGGCTGCCGACCTGCAGGATTTCTTCACCCGCGTCTTTCAGGGGAGCTCAGGACCGATGCCTGGGGGGCCCTTCCCGGCGCCCCCCACCCCCCCGGGGGCTGCGGCCTCCCCCGGGGTGCCCCCCAGGGCCGAAGGTGCTGCGCCCAAAGGTGACGCAAAGCACAAGAGGCGGAAGAAGGTGCGGCGGCCG
Organism: Falco cherrug; assembly: GCF_023634085.1. Classification (NCBI taxonomy): domain Eukaryota; kingdom Metazoa; phylum Chordata; class Aves; order Falconiformes; family Falconidae; genus Falco; species Falco cherrug. Next base: position 4,763,571 of record NC_073715.1, read on the forward strand.
TTCCAGCGCTGAGCGGGGCCGGGCAGCCGGTGCTCTGCTAGGCACGAAAAGGGCTCTTTTGAATAAAAAAAAATCTATTTTTCTTTTTTTTTTTTTGCATTTTTTGTTTGGTTTTGTTTTTTTTAAAAAAAATTCATATTTCTCTATTTAAAAGTAACCAGGGAGTTCGTGGGCCATCGTGGCCAACACAAGCAGGAGGGAGCTGTGCCTTGGAGCCAGCCGTACCAAAGAGCCCGCCAGGGGGGCTGCAGCGGCCGCCCCACCTTTTCAGGGTTATTATAAACGTTCAGGTGATGCTTCTGCAGCTGGGGGGCTGCGGAGGGACAGGACCCCCACTCTGCGAGCCCTTGGAGGGGCTCAGAGCCGCGGCCGGGCGGGCTCCACCAGCGTGGTGTGCCGGTTTTATTTGGGAAGGAGCTTGTTCCTTTTTTCCCCGTACGGATTTAGTGATTACAGCGTGCGTCCCGTTAATGCAGCTGCGGTGTCACCGCCCGGCCACACCGGTTTTGCATCTTCCTTCCTCAAATTGGCTCGAGGGACCCTCGTCCGCTTCCCTGAACACAAGGGACGAGAAGCAGCTTATCATTTTGTTGAAAAAAAAAAAAAAAAAGCAAAGGCAAGAGGCAGGAATTGGTTATGAGCCGCTGCCGAAATCTTTTTGAGTCGTGAGTGGGTTTTGCCAGGAGACGCGCGAGCGGCCGGTGCCTCACCGAGTGTTTCCCGGTGCTCCGAGCCGCGGCTGAGCCGGTGAGGAAGAGCCCTTGGGAGCTGCACGAGGCTCCGGGGCTGAGCAGGACGCTCGGGGGGGGCAGCTGGCCGCCCCCCAGGCCGCGCTGCTGGGGTGGATGATGGCGCTGGAGCCGAAACGCCCCCAAGAATCACCGCTGTCGGCTACGATTGGCTTTTTTTGCTACCCTTTTTGTACCCCCAGAGTGGAGCAGCTGGGTTTTAAATGGTAGTGTACCTCTTTCTTATCACTTTTGTTAAATTAAAAATACAGTTTGAAGAAGGAAGAAGTCTGGCTGGTCTGTGCGGGGAGGGGTGGGCAGGTAGGCGTGCGCCGGGGCTGGTCTCGCCACGGGGATGCTGCTCTGGTCGCTCTTTATTACAGTTGAAACGTAAAATGTGAGGGTGAGGGAGGTGCAGGTGGGTGAATCTTCCCCCTGGGTTACTTGTCCCCTCGTAGGTGTTTTCCACAGGGTGACACGGAGGTTTGCTCGAAGGAAACACACACGTGTGATGCGACTGCTCGCTCCGTACCGCTCCGCTGCGCTTCTCTCTTCACCCAAGAGCCAAAGCCCCAGCGAGGGGCTCCTCGGAGGCGGGGGAACCTTGCCACAACCCTGGCTACGAGCTGGAGCGGGCCCTGCCCCCACACCCAGCCCTCCTCACGCCGCTCCGGTGTCCCCACGGGAAGCGCTGGGCCTCAGTACTTGTTGATGCCGAAGACGCGCACGCCGTGGAACTGGGGCAGCTTGGGCAGCAGGACGCTGAGCAGCGAGGCTGTGTTGACCACGAAGTGCGCGGGGTCGTATTTGGTGTAAAAACTGGTGAGGAGGTACCTGGGGGAGGTGCTGAGTGAGCTCTGTGCTCCCGCTCGCCCTATCCGGCGGGATTTTGGGTGCCTCGCCTGTATAAAACAGCACCTGGCAGCCGGGGAACCCTCTCCAGCCCCGGGATGCGCCGGTGCCAGGGGATACCACGTGCCCCACACACCCTGCTGAGCCCCCCCCGCCCCATTCCACAGCACTCACAGCACCACTGGGGAGATGCTGAGGAATTTGCGCGATGAGGTGCACTGCGTTCCGTAGTCTATCTGCTCCCAGTGCGTGAGGAGGCGATCCTTGCCCTGGTCGGGGGTCTCAAAGGGGGTCCCCTTCACTGTGTGCAGCAGCAAATACATGACCTGCACGTTCCAAGGGGAGAGGAGATGGAAAGCGAGTGTAGGGCAGTCTGTCGCTGCAACAGACACGCACCCTGTGCCTTGCTGCAGCAGTTTCCTTAAGCAAAAAATACCCCCAGCAGCACCAGCCCCCCAGCCTTTCCCCCCCCAAACCCAGGGGCTTGCCCGTAGCCCAGGGACACGGATCCCAAGCCGGCCAAGCTCTGACTAACCAGGTTGTGGATGACGTTGGTGAGCGTCCAGACCACAGGAATGCTGAAGAACGGGATGCTGAGGAGCACGACGTGGAGGACTCCCACGGAGATCACGTAGGCCAGCCAGATCCCCCGGCTGTTCATCACCCGCGTGTTGGGGTTCACCTCGCTGTGCGCCACGCCGACGTTCATCCTGCAGCAGACAAACGTGGGCTTCCAGAGGTTTCCTCAGAGAGGTTTTCCAAAACCTCTGCAATTCCTAAACCAGCCAAGGCTCTCGCGTGGCCTCAGGTCCACGGTATTCCGGCAGCACCTCGCCCCCCAGCCTTCCCAAGCGCTGAACCTCAGCGCGGTGCTGATGCCAGCTCCCTAATTAGCGGCTCCATATCGCAGCCTGAAGGGCGGGAGCACAAAGGCGAGGAGAAAAGAAAGGAGCTCGTCCACGGTCACCGGAGATGCTGGGAACAAAGGGAGAACCCCCTGTAACGGGGCTCCCAGAGGCAAAACGGCTGCTCCTACCCCCCCACCCCCCGCGTCAGCCCCACTCCTCACCCTTAGGTGTGTGTGGAGCAGGGACAGGGCTGTACCATCCCCCCCACCCCCCCACCGGGGGGATATCGCCCTCCCCTTGCAGCCTGGCCCTGCCCTCGCACCCCCAACCCCTTGCAGGCCCCCCAGCCCTGTCCCCTCCCAGCCCCCCCTCCCCTCCTGCTTGTCCCCATGACCCCAGCCTCTTGCAGCTCTGTCCCCTCACTGCCCCCCATCCCCACAGCCCTGTCCCCTCCCAGCCCCCTGGTCCCTCAGTCCTGGCCCCTCCCAGCCCCCCATCCCCGTCTGCCCTGTCCCCTCACAGCCCCCCCATCCCCTCACAGCCTGGCCCTGCTGCCATGGCCTTGCACCCCTGTCCCCTCAGTCCCCCAGCCCTGTCCCCTCAGAGCCCCCATCCCCTCAGCCCCGTCCCTTTAGAGACCCCTGTCCCCTCAGAGACCCCGTCCCCTCAGCCCCGTCCCTTTAGAGACCCCTGTCCCCTCAGAGCCCCCGTCCCCTCAGCCCCATCCCCTCCCAGCCCCACAGCCTCCCACACCCCTGTCCCCTCAGAGCCCCCCGTCCCCTCACAGCCCCTCAGCGCCCCCCCCAGCCATGTCCCCTCACACCGCTCCCTCAACAGCCCCCCAGCCCTGTCCTGTCCCCTCGAAGCCCCCCAGCCCCGGTTCCCCCCTCAGTCCCGGCCCCTCGCAGCCTGGCGCTGCCGCCATGGCGTCGCACCACCAGCCCCTCAGCCCCGGCCCCTCGCAGCCCCCCGCACCATCTGCCTCGGCCCCTCGCAGACCCCAGCCCCGGCCCTCCCCGGCTCCTCAGCCCCGCGCACCCGGCGGCCGTTGCCAGGCCCCAGCCCGCCTCGACAGGTCTCCAGGAAGACCCCGCGTCCCGGCCCGCTCTCTCCATTGGCCGCACCATAAGCGATTCCCCAGTTTCTATTGGTCTCTTCGTCCGTCGCTCAGAGACTCCCCGCCCCCCACGCGCTGGCTGGCCAATAGCGAGCAGCAGGCGCAGGTGAGGTCTGGCCATTCGCGAGAGGCGGTGTTGGGAAGTGGTTTGAAATCGCCGGTCCAGGAAGCGCCGCGCTGATTGGACGAGAGGCGCTTAGCGGGGGCGGGGCTGGCAGCGGGCTGCGGGGGTGACAAGATGGCGGCGGAAACCGTGGAGCTTCATAAACTGAAGGTACCGACTGAAGCGTCGTGGCCTCGGGGTCTGTAGCGGGGCCCCGCCGGGGATGGGCCGCGGCCTGGCCTGGCCCGGCCCGGTCCGGGGACTCCGGGCTCCCTCCTGGCCCTGGCGGGGGCAGCAGCTGCCGCCACCCGAGGCCCCTGGAGGCCTCGCGGCCCGGTCCCCCCGCCCCGGGCTGGGGGCGTCACGGGGGGTCCCCGTCTTGCGGGGGGACGCTCCGTACCTGCTCCCCTGCTCCGTATCGGCCCCCCAGGGGCTGCCCATCGGGGGTGGCCGCCGGCAGGCCTCGGTCGTGGGGAGGCGGCGGGCCCGGCCTGTGGCCCCCGGCGTGGGGAACGGACACGCGGCGCCTCCCCCCTAGCCTTCCCCGGCGTGGGGGGATGGACACACGGGGCCCCCCCTGCCGTGGGGGGACGGACCCCGGTCCCTATGCCATGGTGCAGGGGGACACGGGGGCACCCCCCGCTGTGGGGGGATGGACATGGGGTCCCCAGCTTGTGGGGAATAGGCTCCTGCCGGTGAAGCCCTGTGTCATGGCTGGCCAGCCTTCGTACCGCCCCCCCCCCCCCCCAAAAAAAAAAAAAACCCAAACTGCCTTCCCTTATATAGCTATTTGTAAAAAATTTTTTCAAAAATGTTTGTTTCTTGGTGTGTTTCCGCACGTGCTGAGTGGCCTTTTCTTTCCCGGTGCAGCTGGCGGAGCTGAAGCAGGAGTGTCTGGCACGTGGCCTGGAAGCCAAAGGCAACAAGCAGGACCTGATCAACAGGCTGCAGGCGTACCTGGAGGAGCACGGTGGGTGCTGGGGTGGTGGGCACGGGGGCTGGGACCTGGAGGAGCACGGTGGGTGCAGGGGTGGTGGGTGCGGGGGTGGTGGGCACGGGGGCTGGGACCTGGAGGAGCACGGTGGGTGCAGGGGTGGTGGGTGCGGGGGTGGTGGGCACGGGGGCTGGGACCTGGAGGAGCACGGTGGGTGCAGGGGTGGTGGGTGCGGGGGTGGTGGGCACGGGGGTTGAGACCTGGAGGAGCACGGTGGGTGTGGGGGTGGTGGGTGCGGGGGTGGTGGGCACGGGGGTTGAGACCTGGAGGAGCACGGTGGGTGCGGGGGTGGTGGGTGCGGGGGTGGTGGGCACGGGGGTTGAGACCTGGAGGAGCACGGTGGGTGTGGGGGTGGTGGGCGCAGGGGTTGGGACCTGGAGGAGCATGGTGGATGCTGCAGTGAGGGTTGGTGCTGCAGGAGGAGCACAGTGGGTGCTGGTGTGGTGGGCATGGGGGTTGGGACCCGGAGGAGCACGGTGGGTGCCGGCACAGGGGAAGCACGGTGGGTGCCGGTGTGGGGGTTGGTTCTGGGAGGAGCGCGGTGGGTGCTGATGCAGGGGTTGGTACTGTGGGAGGAGCACGGTGGGTGCCGGCGCCGGGGTTGGGACCCAGAGGAGCGTGGTGGGTGCTAGGGTTGGGACCCGGAGGAGCGAGGTGGGTGCTGGGGTGGTGGGCGTGGGGGTTAGGACCTGGAGGAGCGCGGTGGGTGCTAGGGTTGGGATCTGGAGGAGCACGGTGGGTGCCGGCGCAGTGGGCGCAGGGGTTGGGACCTGGAGGAGCGTGGTGGGTGCTGGCCTGGAGGTTGGGACCTGGAGGAGCACGGTGGGTGCTGGCGTTGTGGGCGTGGGGGTTGGCACCCGGAGGGGCACGGTGGGTGCCGGCGCGGCAGGCGCAGGGGTTCACCGGGGCGAGCCAGCTCTGTCCCTGTGCAGCTCCTGGGTGAAGCCGTCGAGCCCTGCTCCGCGAGCTTTGCTGTCACTTCCCGCTTTCCCAGGGAAAATTCTTACCGTAGGGTTTATTTGGGAAGCGGGAGGCGTTCCTGCAGTAACTTACTGCTGCGATTGCTCTGTTTTCTCCTCCAGCTGAAGAAGAAGCAAACGAAGAAGATGTTCTGGGAGAGGAAATAGAGGTAGGTCATCTTCTGGGCCAGCTGTCGCGCTGGTGGTCTGCATGGGGCTTCTGCTTTGCCTGGTGGTCTGTGCCTGAGGAACGAGACTGCACTTGGGGCTGCCTCTGGTGTAAAGCGCCGTTGTCACTCCCTGCTGGGTCTAATCCTGCTCCTTTTTGTGCCAAAGGCGCGGTGTGACCCCGTGAGCCTGCAGGCGTGTGGTGGGGGGGGGTGTGGCAGAACGTGTGATCTTGGTGCGGGGTCGTTCCGTCCGAGGATTCACGCCGCGTCGCTCCGTGTTTTGCTACAAACTGAAGAGCGAATGCGGCTGGAGCGTTTTTAAGAAAGGATATTTAAGAAAATGTTGCCAGGTGCGGGAGAGTTTGTTCGGAGGGAGGTGAGGAGATCCCACCTGCAGCAGAAACGGAGTGTTCCAGCTGTCAGGCTCTTTGCTGCTTGGCAAGGGTGGGCAGAGGACGTGGAAAATTTTGCCCCGGTTTGGCAAAAAGTGTTTGGGGAGAAGGGAGACGGGTCTCAGCAGGTGGACGCTGGGTGCTGCGCGGTTCTGGTGTCCTTTGGTGGCTCTGCTCGTGGGTGGAGGGTGTTTCCCTCGAGTTATTCCCTCAGCCTTGCAAAGCCTGGATTTTTTGGTAAGGGGTTATGTGCTGGAAAAAACAAACGGAGAGCCGGTGTCCGTAACCGCTCGTTCTTCCAACCCTGCCAGGCTCAGGCTGTGAGCGTGCGGTACTGCTCCTTGCCGCAGCCCCTGCCTTGCGGGCCGAGGTAGACATGGAATGCAGAAATGTTGAGATATACCGGGGTGAATTACAGGTGTGAGGCCACAGCGAGACCCCAAAAGACTTGAGGTTTTCCCGGCCGTGGTGTGTGTTCTCTTGCTCAGCTGGCCGGAGCGTTAATTATCTGATCTCCTCTCAACTCCTTGCAGGAAGAAGAGCAGAAGCCGGTGGAGCCGCCTGCCAAAGTAGAAGAGCCTCCTGTAAAATCGCCCGATGTGTAACTATCTTTTCTGAGTAGAACCCAGCGAACCCGCGGGGCGCGAGGGCCGGCGGCGATAACCTTTGTCCGGCCCCGTTTCGGAGTTTGGGGCTGAGAGGGGGTCGCAGGTGGGAGCAGGATTGCAACCCTCGCCTTAGCCCTGGGCGGTGGGTGGTCTCCCTGTGTGGCCACCCTCTGCTGGGGGCTCCGGGGCTGTGGCTAGCCCCGGGGCTGGGGCCGGGGGGCGCTGTGGCTGGGGGGCTCCGGGGCTGGGGCCAGGGGGCTCCGGGGCTGTGGCTAGCCTCGGGGCTGGGGCCGGGGGGCGCTGTGGCTGGGGGGCTCCGGGGCTGTGGCTAGTCCCGGGGCTGGGGCCAGGGGGCTCCGGGGCTGTGGCTAGTCCCGGGGCTGGGGCCAGGGGGCTCCGGGGCTGTGGCTAGCCCCGGGGCTGTGACCGGGGAGGGTGGGGGGTCTCCGGGGCTGTGACCAGGGGAGGGGGTCTCCGGGGCTGTGGCTAGCCCCGGGGCTGTGACTGGGGGCGGGGCTCCGGGGCTGTGACGGAGGGGGGCTCTGTGGCTGTGGCTAGCCCCAGGGCTGTGGCTGGGGGGCACCCAGGCTGGGGCCAGGGGACTCCAGGGCTGTGGCTAGTCCTGGGGCTGGGGAGGGAAGGGGGGGCTCTGGGGCTGTGGCTAGCCCCGGGGCTGTGGCCGGGGGGGCTCTGGGGCTGTGGCTGGCTCTGGGGCTGTGGCTAGCCCCGGGGGCTGGGGCCGGGGCTCTCCGGGGCTGTGGCTAGCCCCAGGGCAAGCTGGAATTGAGCCCTGGCCGTGTGGCCACCGCACCCGAGGTGGTGTGTGAGCAGGAGGGGGCGTCCTGCGCCCACCGAGCGGGGCGGGGGGTGGGGGGGGGCAGGGGGTGGGGGTCCAGGTCCCGGGCAGAATTGCTTCCTGTGCAGATGCCATTAAACCATTACTGCCTTTCAGGGCATCAAATGAGAAACCTGTCCGGGAATGTGCAACAAAAGCGGCGCGTTTTTCTAAACGGGAGACCTTAACGAGGCTGGCTGTGACCCACTGTTTTATGGGAGTTGTTTGGAGGAGGAGGAGGATGCCATTCCATTTAGCCTGGGAACTTCCCAACTTTGTTTCTTCCTCTTTTGTTCCCCCCGCCTCCCTCCCCGAGCTCTGTTTTCGGAGCATAAACTTTGCAGCACGCCCACTCCATTATATTTTTGTTCAGTCTTTTTTTTTTTTTTTTCCTCTCCTGACCGGTCCCCCTTGTTGTCAGCTGCACATTGTTTGGGAAGTGTGTGTTTGAAATGGAGCCTGGGCTCGGGGTACTGGTGCTAACTGGGAGGGGAGGGGGGGAAAAGTCACCCGGGGCTGTCCCATGAACTAGAACAGAACAATCCTTTGTATTTGAGGGCCATAAAGGAATAAAGCTCCGCGGGGCTCGCAGTTGAGGCTTTGGGCTTCTAACAAGAGTTGGATATTAGTGTTAAGAGCCTGAAGACGGGCAGGGGGTTGTTGGTGTAGCTTTACACCAGGTGTAACCTGGAGGTTGCACAGATGTAGCTCCGCGGCCTCTTGCCGTAACATCCTTTTGGGCTGCAGCGCCCTGCTAAAATCGCGGAGCGTTTCTCTTCCCTTAAACGCAGTTCATTAGTCGGGTTAGAGTGAATAATTAACCAGAATTTTCTGGTTAGAGAACGGGTGAGAGCGTGGGGCGTTCTCCCACCCTTCCCAGCTTGCTTCCCGTCGAAAAAAAATTTGGGAGTTGCGCTGCGGGCAGAACCCGTGGCTGCGCCTTCCCTGGGTCGCGCATTTCCCACCCCTAAGACGCCCCAGATTTGGGTTCAAAATTCCACAGGTTTCGCTTTAGCACTGATACCCCCCTCCGAGGGGGGGACACCGGCTTGTGGCCGCTCTCCTGGGAAAACCAGACCCTCGGTCAAGGTGGTGGCCACGGTGCTGGGGACGGGTGGCCGGGAGGGGAACCCCAGCCCCTCTCCCCCCGGGGAAACGAGCGGGAGCTGTCCTGACCCATTTCTCTCTTTCCCAACGCCCCCAGGATTACGGAAAAGAAGGTAGTGAAGATAACGTCGGAAATATCGCAGATGGAGGTAAGGTTCCTTCTGCTGCGTGGCCCTCCGAGGTGTCAGCTTCCTTAGCCACTTCATTCCGTCGCTGGGGCCGTCTCAGCGTTTCCATTGTAAACCTGCTTGATTTTTTTTTTTTTTTCCCGCTTGATTTTTCCTTGATTTTTATCTTACCGACCCGTTGCTGGCTGTAGAGTGACCTGGCAGGGTCAGGTTCCTACATCTTTGGGAACGTTGCTCTCGGATCGTCGTGCTAACGCCCCTTTCCCTCACCGCTGGCCACGTGCCGCTTGCCACCCCCACCCCACTGCTGGCCCTGCCTCCGTATCTCCAACGCCGAGCCCAGTCGTTCCGTCGCCCGCGAGGGTGGACGTAGCGTCCTCCGCTCGGCGTGATAAAAGCTGGTGGACTCCAGCCGCCTCTCTGTCGTCCCAGTTGTGTTTCCTGCTGTTGGAAACGGGAAAAATTCCTCTGCGGAGTTCACCAGGCTGTGGCTCGTCCCTGTCCCGTGGGATTTGTCATCCCGATCGCTTGTAAAACTACAAAACTTGGTGAAGGGTCCACTTCAGGGAGTAATCGGTTGGGGAGGAACTGGTAGGAGCTAACGGATCGCCTCGTCTTTATCTTCCCTAAATTTTTCCCTTAGGTTTGCTGGGTTTATTTAAAACAAACACACTTAGAAGCCCAGATTCCTTTGGGAAGACTTGGCGAAACTTTGGAGTTTCAGGAATCTGATTGTGGGTCTTTAATCCCCCCCTTTTTAGTTTTTTTTTCTTTTTTTTTTTTTTTTTTTTCCCTCGTGTTCCCTAAGAAAGAAACCACTGTGAAAACATGAGTCTCCCCGCTGTTCGCCACCACTTTCGAGTTTTAATCTCCTGTTTGGGACACGATCATTTCCACAGCAACCAGGGTGATGGCGCAAGCGGAGGATTATGAGCTCGGTGAGGGAGTAATGAGGAGAAACACGGGAGCTGGGGGTGTTGCTAAAGCCCCCCGTGATTTGGGGCCGCCTTTGGCCGTCGCTGGGTCCAGCTTGTTAAACGAACTGGCTGAAGTTGCCCTTTTGTTTTTTCTCCCGAATTTTGCCAGAGCCGTTCGCTGCAAATCTACTTTTTCAGGGTGGTTTTTTTTGACTTGAGTGTGAATCGGGGCTTGGCAAAATTATGTTGCAGGTGTTTTTTTCAAGATGGAAGGGGATCGTTTTCCCCTGGAATATACGTAATGGCCCGCTGGAGGCTTTACAGATGCTAGAAATACAGATGAGTTCAAAAAACGAGGAGGCAAATTGTTTTTTGAACTCATCTGTATTTCTAGCATCTGTACCACCGGAGGAAAACGGAACACAGCCTGAAATCCAGCCCTTTGCTGTGGGTTAATTGAGTCTGGGGGGGTGTAAAGGCGCAGACCACCCCTCCACCCCAGCAGCCACCTTTGGGTGGGCACTGGAGCCGGTGCTCTGAGGTCGGCCTGGAGCTGAGAGCCCTGCCAGGAGCTGCCTCGGCAGGTATTTCTCTTGGATCTTCTTCAAAGCGTCACAAGGAAGGAGGAATATATCCTTTGACCCCAACGGTAACGTTTTGTGGGTCTTTATTGTTTCTACTCAGCTGAGTAGAAGTTCCCTCAGCCCTGCCCCGGTTAGGAGTGCTGTTCCCCATCCATCTTTTCCAAACACTTCTGTTTTGATGCGGATATTTATTACGCTCCTCACTGCGCTTTTGGCGAAAAGAAATGTTTCCATTACAGCCGTATTTGTTTCTCTAACCTTTAAAACACCAAGACGCATTTTTGGGCTCTTGTGTAACGATAAAACCTGAAATATTTCCCTTAAGCTTTTAAGGGGATTTAATACTCGTAGGTGCAAACCCTCGCGCTTCCGATATTTCCGAGCTTTTTCCGTGCCTCCAGCCCTTTCGATGTAGCTGAATTTCATCTTGAATCGTGCCGCTGACGGCAAATCCTGCGTGCGGTGCTGAGCCAGCAGCGTGAATAGCGTTGGCCTCTCGTGAAAAGGCTTGTGCCGAATAAATTCTCTAAAAAACAACACACAAACACACACACACCATCCCCTTCTTCTAGTGTATTTCTTTGGCCTTTTGCTTTTGGCGGGGGGGGAGAAAAGGAAATCTCGTTTGCCTCTCGCAGCCCAGCCGATGCCGGCCGTGCCTGCCGCTCGCTCCCTGCCTCCGGGTGGGAAATCGGGGCTGCTCCCTCTGATCCTCCGTTCCCTCTGGCTCAAGGGCTTCCCTGGGCGAGGGGTGCAGCCCTCCAGCCTGGTGTCAGCTTAAAACAGTCACCTCTGTCACCTCCCCCCTCCAGTTCCCTTCCTAGGAGCGGATTCCCTGAGCCGCAGAATCACGGTGTGCCTTTTTTTTTATTTTTTTTTTAATTAGTGGTTTTTTGGGTTTTTTTTTTTAATTAGGCCGGTGTTTCTCAGCACCGTGGGAGCACCTTTTGGTCAAGCAGACATCCTGGAGCCTGTGGGGTGGCTTCTTGGTCTTCACCTGTGGGTGGGTGGGGGGGAAAAACCACCATCCCCCCCAAGGCTGCCGGTGGGCACGCTGGAGCCTCAGCCCGCTGCGTGTTGGGGTCTTGTGCCTTCCCCCCACCTGCAGAACCTCCTTTCTGCACCCTTCCCATCCTTGCTCTTCCTCAATTGCTTGTTTTCTCTTCCTCCTCCAGCGAATGCAGAAGAGGGCTGAGCGCTTCAACGTGCCCGTGAGCCTGGAGAGCAAGAAGGCGGCACGGGCAGCTCGGTGAGTCCGCGCTTTGGAGCCTTCTCTTGCTCAGGGGGTGGGAGAAAAACCTCTCCAGACACGCTGTGGGTGGCAGGTTGTGTTGGTGTGAGGCGAACGTGGCGCTGGGGGGATGATGCCACCACAGAGGAGCCTGGCAGGGGGTGGGGGTTGCCTCCGGCTTGAGCAGACAGCGGTGGGTGGGTGGGCTTGGAGGGGCTGCAGAGAGGCAGCGCTCCTGGTGGGGTAGGAGCCCCCCATGGCACGTGGGGGCCGCGTCTGGGTGCGGGGTGCTTGGTGTGGCCTGCTGCTTCCACGGGCTGGAGCAGCGGTGGGATTCTGGGGGGGGTTTGGGGTTATCCCGGACAGCGAAAGGGGGGAAAATTGCCGGTGATCCTGGAGGTGGAGGTTGGTTTTTTGTAGAAAATGGGGAATCGGTGAATTCTGCAGAATAAAATTCCATCAGCCAGTAACAGCGCGTTCCAATTCACCTCAGCCCCAAACGGGTTTTGCTCAAGTACGCTCCTGAAAAATATTGCAAGGAAAAATTCACCCATCGGCCTCGAAGCGCCGAGGGCTGGTTGACCTGGCCTCTGACTGAGCTCCGTTTGCTTTTGGCAGGTTTGGTTTGGCCACAGTTTCGACTAAAGGTGAGGAGGTGAAGCAGAACCCATCTACGGAGTGACCTCGTTGCAAATATTTAATTATTCCTGGGGGGGTGGGGGGGTGGGGAAATAATACTGCAGGTGGGACTACCTTTGTTTTCACTCTTGTTCCTTTTCCTGCCAGCTCCCAGGAGCCTGGAGCGGGAATTGTAAAATCAGGGGAGGAAAAGGCATTTTTTCCTTGTGTTCCCTTGGTATTCCAGATGCTTTTCCCAGAATTTCTTGCTCCTAAGCATGGCTGGCCAGGTTTTCCTGCGGTCTCCAGCATGTGCCAAACATCCCTCGGCTTCCTAAAATGCTCGGCGAGGTGGGATGGCAGCGGTTTTGTGGGTGGGGAAGCAGATTTGAAGGCAAAAAAGAAACAGGGAGACTCGTTCTGTAGAGAGCAGAGGTAGAAGCTGGGGGAAATGTGCCAGGGGTTCTTCGTTAGGGGGTAGGGGGGCTGTGCCGTGCCCCCTCATCCAAAAAAATCCTGCTCCTGATGTTTGTTCTCTAACTGGGCTTTCTTTTTCTCGCCTTCTCGTTTCAGGCCTCTCTGCAGACAGCAAACCCACGGTAAGAAATGCTTCTTGTCTTTGAGTTACTGCTGGTTGGGCTCGGAACACGTTGCAATTGGTAGGAGGAGGTTCCTGGCGGGGGGAGTAAACTCTGAGTTGTTCAGGAGCAATGTCTGCGGAGCCAGGGTGGATGGCATGGCCCCCCTGGGTGGTGTGGGTTCCCATCCCTCTGCGGCGCCCGGCTCCGATTTTAGAATGAAACGCTAAAAGGAGCAAAGATGGATATTTAATTTTATTTTTTCATAAGCCCGATTGCCATTCTCTGCTTTCGTTTTGAGATGCTTCAATTTTACGCTTCAGGAATGGAAACGACGAATGACCTGTAGTAAATTACTCTTGCTTTTAAGAGCCGATGCTGCTTTGCTCGTCCAACTCCAGGTGTAAGGAGGAGGCAGAGCTGAGGGCTCTTGCCCCGAGCAGCCGGCTTGGTGTTGGCACGTTTGGTTGAGGATGAGTGGGATGGGGTTAAGCCGAGGCGAGGGGTGCCCAGCAGCAGCGGGGGGGTGCCCAGCGGCCCCGAGGGGTGCTCGAGGGCCCGGGGGGGGGTGCCCAGCGGCCCCGAGGGGTGCTCGAGGGCCCGGGGGGGGGGTGCCCAGCGGCCCCGGGGGGTGCTTGAGGGCACTGGGGGGTGCCAAAAAGCACCAGGGTTTCCTCCTCGGAGCTACTCCTGCGGGAGGCTCATCCTGAAGGTGCTGGTGGGAGGTAGGCACCGCAGCGTGACTGGTATCTCCGGGGAACTGGCCAGGCTGGGCAACATACTGGGAAGCTGCTGGGGCCGGGGAGCTGACCCGATGGTTTTGGAAGGCTGAGGGTGCAGCGATGGCTTCTTAAACCTGTGGTAGTGGGGTAGTAGCGATTAATTTTTCGGGGCAGAGGCAGGTTTGGTGTTTATTTTCCGTTGTGTGGAGCGGACCAGTACAGGAGGGGTACTGGGAACCGGCTGCTGCTGCGGGAAGGGGAGCAGCACCTGGGGTGTTCATCCTTTGCTGGGTGTGAGGAAGTGCAGGGACAGGCTGGCAGATCCTGGCAGATCCCTTGGGATGCTGGGATCCATCCTGCCACCCGCAGGGATGCCGGCAGTGCCCCGGCCCATCGCTGTGCACCCTTTGCTCCGGGAGCCTTTGGCCGGGAAGGCGGCTTTATCTTTATCCCTGCAGCTTGAGTGCTTGGGGGTGGTTTTGTTTTTTTTTTTAATAAAAAAAAATAAAAAATAAAAATCAAATTGTTTCCTATCTCTTTGTAGGTAAACATGGATAAATTAAAGGAAAGGGCTCAAAGATTTGGGTTGAATGTCTCCTCGCTCTCCAAAAAGGTAAGGTGCCTTGGCCTCCAGGCTGTGCTTTTTGTGCCCCCCCTGCCCAGGCCGTGCTTTTTGTGACCCCCCCAGCCCCTGGCCCTGCTCTTTGCACACCCCCCTCCCCCCCCAGCCCACGCTTTGCCCCCCCAGCTTAGCCCATTGCTCCAGTTTACATCTCGTTATTAGCAGCGGCGTGAGCCCCGAGGGCGTCTGGTCAACTCCATTCCCTTCATCTTCCCTTCTGTTTGGTTTTGTGTGGGCCACTCTGGTGGGGGTTAGGTGAGAGTTACGTCTGCTGGATGGAGGAGGTGAATTTTTAAGGGGTTTTCCTCCAAACTGTAACCTGGGGAGGGATGCCGCTGCGTGCTCGGTTTGCTTTCGGGGGCGCTTTGACTCGCGCACATTTCTGTTTTGGGGTAGGAGCCAAGTCTGTAAAACCCAAGGTAATGAGCTTTCCGAAGAGAAGGGCGTCCAGAGCTCCCGGTAGGAAAGAATTCTTTGAAGTACAAATGAGACGAGCTTTGTAGGGGATGGATTTGGTCTTAAAGCTCTTTATTTTTCCAGGGGAGCAATGTACACAAAGCGTAAAACCCTTCTCCTGGTCCTCGTACCTTGCAATGGGGTGGGGGCTTGGCCGCGGTGGAGCTGGCGTCGTGCCGACGGCATGTCAGTGGGGTGGGTGCTGTGTCCGCCTGGAAGGGTGCTGAGCCCCCGGGGGTTGCTTGGAGGTAAACCTGTACTTAATAGCACGGTGATCCCTTGCCTAAATGTGATCCGGGGAAGACGATTTGGAGAAAAATGGAAGAAAGGATAAATATATACCCCGAGATTAGCACAGCATCCTGCGCGCTTCCCAAACAAAAACAGCCTTTTCCTCCTCCGGGCTTTAGCGAAGCCGGTGCTGCAGCACCGCTGGGAAAGAGCAGGGAATGAAAAAGAATTGTCCAGCTGGAACAGCTGGATAATGTTGGCATGGAGACCCCTCCTCGCCGCGGAGAAGGGTGGGAGCCGGGGGACGTTCGGCTTCTCTCCATCCCCGTGAAATAAACCCCTCTCCTCTTCGGGGGGGGGGGGGGGGGGGGGGGGATGGATTTGACCTTTTTTGCTGCCTATTTCTCCCCGTCGGAGCGTTCTGCTTTATTCCGCCGGCCCTGGGAATTCACTGATGTAGAAAATATCTGGCATTGGAGGTCGCTGTTCCCCCCCACTTCCCT
Organism: Falco cherrug; assembly: GCF_023634085.1. NCBI lineage: Eukaryota > Metazoa > Chordata > Aves > Falconiformes > Falconidae > Falco > Falco cherrug. Next base: position 4,778,874 of record NC_073715.1, read on the forward strand.
CTCGGGTCCCTTTGGGGGTGGGGGAAGGAGGCCAGTCCATTAAAGCTGGGATATGTGGAGCTCAGGGTGAGAGGCTGCTCAAACATCATTAACCCTGTCACTAGGAGCTCCCATTTTTCAGGAAGAATATATGCCTTGTCAACAATGTTTATGGCCGTGGCCTTCCCCGGGCAGGGTTGTGTGGCTGCAGCCGGATAAAGCCGGGATTTTGGAAGGAACGTGCCAAAACCCCCAAACCCCCAGGTCCCATCTCCCCGTGCCGTTCACTGCAGAGGAGCCAGCTGCTCCCCTCCTTATACAGATGGAGACCTACCAGAAGGGGATAAAAATGACTTGCCCAAGGTCAGGAATTGGTGGCCGGGCCAGCTCTTGCTGCTGCTGGGTCGCCCAACACTGGGCTTTGTGCCGGAGCGGTGCCTGGCTGCACCGTGTCTTTTTTTTTTTTTTTTTTTTTAATTGTTGGGGTTTTTTTGGTGTGGTGTTTTTTTTTTTTTGTTTGCTCCACCAGGAAGCCCGAGTTCATGGGCTTAAGAAGTGGCTTCTCCCACTGAGCGGAACACACTCTGGCATTCCTGGGAGGAATATTATTGGTGACTTTAATTAGCTGGTAGTATTGTGCTTCCCACCTGGGTGTTCTTTATAGCTTTTCATTACGGAGGAGCCTGGCGGTGGCGAATGTTTACATGTGTCTTGGCAGGTTTTTATACCGTGGGTCGCAGCAAAAACTTTACAATAAAGCATTGTCTCGGCGGAGCCACACTTCATTTCCTATTCAAATTGCTTTGGGGAGGGGTAGGGCCGTGAAGTGGGGGGGGGGGAGAATCGTAGCTAAGGGGGATTTCAGACCTGCTGTGAGCAGGGAGCAAATGCAGAGCTGCGTTAGTGGCTGTGAACTCATCTGTAGCTTTGAACCCCCCCTGCTTCCCCCTCCGTTAGCCCTCTGGGGTAGAAATCTTTCAAGTTTAAAATCCTTTTCCTCTCTGCCCGAGAGGGAAGGCGAGACCCCAGGAGCGGAGCAGGCGACCCGAGCGCTTGGTCGCCGCGCTGGAGCAGGAGAGGCAGGTGCTCATTTGTCTCAAGGCAGCACGGAGCCATCAAATTAATTTTTAAAATAAATCAAGCAAGCGGTTTATCTTCCCCGTAGCGCCGACTCTCCCCTCAGAGGCCTCCTGTTAAAGCACACGCTGGCTGACCTAAGGCTACTATCCCTTGACTCCTGTTAGTTGTACTTAACCCCCCCACCCCCCCCACCCCCGGCTTGTAAATGTTCCCTCTCTATAGCAGCTGCTCCCTGGAAGGCTCCGAGCCCTCCGCTCCCCGGGGGAGGATGTTGAGCCGCGGGTTTTATGTGTGCAGGGTTGCAGCGTTTCTCCGAGGGGGTGGTTGGCTCTTTATCCATCCCAAATAGCCTTGGAGGTGTCCCGCTGGGAAAACCTTGGCACCAAATGGACAGCGAGAGCCCTTGGGATAACAGAAAAGCTCCGTTTGCCACCTTTGTCTTCCATTATCAAATACCTTTCCCCCTCCGAACAGCTGACGAAAATAATTGGCTTTTAGAGCTCGTCTTTAACGCGGAGGTCTCCAACTGCCTTATGAACAATTAGCTGATTAACCCTCGGCCGTTCCAAGGTTGGGAGCAGAGGGGTGAAGTGACTTGGCTCCCAGGTGGGAGTCCCCGCTCGGACCCCACTTCTCCCCGCCACGTTCCTCTGAGCGGGGGGCGGGGGGGGGTTGTGAAACAAAGGATTTTTTTTGCCGCAAAGCTCCGTCTGCGTGTCTGGCCTCCCCGTTCTACCGCCACCTCGGCAACTTCGGTGGGCAGGGGGAAGCTGCCGTGTCCATTGAGAGGCTCTCAAACCGCGTGTCGCCTTGAATAACTTCATTTTTTTTATTATTATTTTTTTTTTTTGCCCTGGTGGCAAATCTTCCATTTTACAGCTAGAGCATCGTCGCCGTAGGACACCTTGAGGACCCCGAGCATCCCGGGATGCTGAAGCATCCCCTCGAGCCAAAGGTGCTGGCTCTCCCGGTTGGGAAGAGTTAATTTTTTTAATTCGGCCGTCAGTCGTGATTCTAGATGAACGCTGGTTTAATTCCAGTTAATGAGAATGGGGTTTAGGTGGAGGCGATAAGAGATCAGCTGGCCAGAGCCGGCCCGCTGGCTGCGTGACGTGCGTGTGGTGGTGGAGGAGAGCAGGGGTCAGTGGACCAGCAGAAAGTCTGTGTGTGTACAAAACAGCTAAATGAGAGAGAGAAAACAATTGCCTTAATTGTTTGGCTTCCAGCAAGCTTATAATAACGTGCTGAGGAGGAATCCTTTTCCTGGATAATTTTTCTGCCCCGCAATTTTTTCCAAAACACCCCCTGCCAGCCCCGGATGAGAAGCTATTAACCACCAAGGAAGCGAAGGGTGGTGGTGGAATAGCCGGGGGGGGGGGGGAGAAGTTGGCAGAGGAAAAGGAAAAAGGGATTCGTGGACGAGGCTTGTTCCTTTAGCGAGCGGTGTCACGCGCGGTGGCACATGCTTGCGGGTTTGAGAAGTGCCGTCGGCGGTTTGTCGTCGCGAAACGCCTTTTGCTGTCACGAGAGCTGCCTCTCCCGCCTCGTCGGCGAGGGCACGTGCCCCCCCTCCCCGGCTAGGATTTGCTTCCCAAACTTTGGCTGGTGTCAGCTTCATGCCTTTCCGTTGCTGCCCTCGCTGCTTTCTACCCCCACTCCGCCTCGGTGGAATGGAGGAGAACATCTCCTCCGGGTTGTAACCCACCCCCTTCTCTCCCTGCGTCCTTCATCTTCATCCCTGTCTCCCCATCTTCCTCCTGCTGCGCGTTGTGCTCGGAATATAGATATAGGAACGCTCAGGGATGCGTCGTCACCGCCCTGTAAATCCATAGTGGGGTCGTATTTATCCCGAGGAGCCAATGGCTCGTCCCGCTCTGGGGACCCGTCCCGCTCTGGGGACCCCCGTGCAAGCTCAGCTTCTTGGTTGGGTCCATGGAGCCACTTGGCTCTTCCAAAATCCATCAGGGAAAAGTTTTTCCTCCCTCGGAGCAGCTTCGCGGTGGCACAGGGTATAGTGGATGCGGAGGGGCCGGTACGTCGTGACAGAGCGCACGACGAACTTGACGGTGCTTCTGCAGGCTGAGGATTTCTTTCCCCGTGCCTACAATGTCCCCGTGGCGTTCTGCTTTTAAATCTTTGTGTCTTTAGGTAAAAAAAAGCTGCTTTAGGTAATTTTTAAAGGATTTTCTGGGCTGGCGGTAACAAACCAGCTGGATTTGCAGAGGGAGAAGATGAAAATTATCGTTTCGGGCAGTGAAGTGGAAAGCAAAGCCCTCTCCAACACCCTTCATGTTTTTAAGCGTTGCAGAAAATGTTTAGGATCCTGCAAAAAAAGTAGGAATTAGGTCGGGTAGGAGGTGGCAGCCGGACCCGCCTGGTTGTGCCAGGATAAAGCTGGAAAATCCCGATCCGCTGTCACGCAGCGGCGAAGCCGGCGAGATGCGGGGCTGGGGCTCCCGCAGGCGCTGGGTCCCCGCTAGCCCTGGGCTACCTGCTGTGGGAGGTGGCTCGGAGGGGGGGTTTCGTGCCTGGTTTGGTCTCCGGAGGGAGACCCCAGCTCGGGGGGGGGGGGGGGGGGGGGGAGGGGAGCGGGTTGGGGGGCTCCAGCCTCAAGGTTTTTACAGGTGAAGGCTGGAGAGCTTCCAGCCGGGAGGATTTATGGAAACCCACCACTAATCCCCTAGGAAGGTATTTTTCCGTCCCCTCGCCGCCACCTTCCCCCACGTCACTTTTCCAAGCGGAGCGGCTGAATGCGGCCCCATGGCGTTGGGATAATGGGAAGTGACAAGGTGAAGAATAGCGCTGGCGCTCGCGGCCCTTTTCACACAAGGGTGCTGAGCGCGAGGCCCCCGCCGCCCCTGCCCCCTCCCGGGGCGCTTGGGGAAGGGGTTTGTGTCACCGGCATCGCCGGCACGGGCGGCACCTACGGGCTATGGGGCGAGCTCAGCACCGGTCCCGGCTCTGAGCCAGGCTATGGGGTGCGCTCAGCACCAGTCCCAGCTATGGGGCGAGCTCAGCACCGGTCCCGGCTCTGAGCCGGCCCAGGCTATGGGGCGAGCTCTGAGCCGGCCCAGGCTATGGGGCGAGCTCTGAGCCGGCCCAGGCTATGGGGCGAGCTCTGAGCCGGCCCAGGCTATGGGGCGAGCTCTGAGCCGGCCCCGGCTATGGGGCGAGCTCAGCACCAGTCCTAGCTCTGAGCCGGGCTATGGGGCGAGCTCAGCACCAGCCCCAGCTATGGGGTGAGCTCAGCCCCGGTCCTGGCTCTGAGCCGGGCTCTGGGGCACGCTCAGCCCCGGTCCCGGCTCTGGCCCCGGCTATGGGGCGTGCCCAGCACCGGCCCCGGCTATGGGGCGTGCTCAGCACCGGTCCCGGCTCTGGCCCCGGCTATGGGGTGCGCCCAGCACCGGCCCCGGCTATGGGGCGCGCTCAGCACCGGTCCCGGCCCTGAGCCGGGCTATGGGGCGCGCTCAGCACCGGTCCCGGCCCTGAGCCAGGCTATGGGGCGCGCTCAGCACCGGCCCCGGCCCTGAGCCGGGCTATGGGGCGCGCTCAGCACCGGCCCCGGCTCTGGCCCAGGCTATGGGGCGCACTCAGCACCGGCCCCGGCTCTGGCCCAGGCTATGGGGCGCACTCAGCACCGGCCCCGGCTCTGGCCCAGGCTATGGGGTGCAGGGCAGAGCACCGGCCCCGGCCCAGGCTATGGGGCGCGCTCAGCACCGGCCCCGGCTCTGGCCCAGGCTATGGGGTGCAGGGCAGAGCACCAGCCCCGGCTCTGGCCCAGGCTATGGGGCGCGCTCAGCACCGGCCCCGGCTCTGGCCCAGGCTATGGGGCGCGCTCAGCACCGGCCCCGGCTCTGGCCCAGGCTATGGGGCGCGCTCAGCACCGGCCCCGGCTCTGGCCCCGGCTATGGGGCGCGCTCAGCACCGGCCCCGGCTCTGGCCCCGGCTATGGGGCGCAGGGCAGAACAGCGGCTGCGTGGCACGGAGACACGGGAATGGAGCCCTCGGCAGAGCCCGTGTCCCAGCACGTGGCTTGGAGACGAGCCCGGACCTTGGTGGGGCTGCGTCCCTGGGGAAAGTGAGACCTGAGGTTACAAGGGAAATGTAAAGGTTTTGCAAACCTCCAGGTTTTTTTTCTTTTTGTGGTTTTTCATTGAAGACAAAGCCGTGGCCCCGTGAGGAGCGCAGCGTGGTCGGCGCTGGCCCCATGCGCTCCGGTCAAGGGCAACGCAACAGTCTCCTGTGGGAAGAGGGCTGGATTTGTGGTTTCCAGTCCCGATCCCCAGTGATCCAGCTGGCACCCAATGGGATCATGCCAGGAAATTCAGTTTTTGCATTTCTTAGAAGACAAATAACAAGTTTTGCTTAACCAGCCTCTTCTCTTGCAAATAACTCTAGGCTGGAATGTGGGGAAAAGGAATCTGGGTTTGCTACTGGGAGCAGAAACCGCGCTGGAGCCTGAGGGAGCCGGGGGCGGTGCGTGCCCACGGAGCCGACAGCCAGAGCCCGGCTGGTTCCCATGCCGGAGGGTAACAATGGATTTGAAACACGAGCGTTGGACAGTGGCACCTCCCGAGGGGTCCTTGCCCTTTTTTTGGACTAGGCAGGTCTTAAAATACGCTCGAGTTTCCCGGCTCCTCGGTCTCTCCGCTGGTTTCACGGCACGATGCTCGTCCCTCTTCTAAACATTTCCCCCTTGGTTCCTTTAAATGAGTTGCGCTAATAGGAAATAGTGACGTTAATGAGATGTAGAGCTGGGGGGTCGTGCTGGACGGGGTGGGGGGACACGAGGAGCCTCGGGTGTGTTGTAGCAAACTACAGGTTACGCTGCTCAGGTGGGAGCGTGATTTCCCAGGTTCGGGTTGTCCGTGGGCTTGCAGGCACGTAACGGCGCGGGCTGCCGGGAAACCCGTCCCGCTGCCTCGGTGGAGGTGCCGGGGCTTTTCCTTCGCTCCCCCAAAAGTCGGTGGTGGCAGAAGGGGTTCAAGTTCAGCCGTGCCAGGGGCTGGAGAGCCGGCGTCTCGAAGCGTCCCTTCGGCAGCGCCTGTGCTGGGACCCTCGGTCACCTGTGCTCTCAGCTGCTGGTGTTCCCTCCCCTCCGGTGTTTTTTTTCCAAATGATCCAAAATCATTTTCCTCCCTCCTGCTGTTACAGCTACCCACGCTCTTGTGTTGCCACCAGGTTCCTCCACCTCTGGGATGACGCGGGTCTCGCGATGGCAGCGAGTAGGTGTCAGGGTCACAGGGCTGCCCTGTGTGTTTCTCCCGTTGTTTTCTCCCATTGTGCCGGCTGCCACATCTATGAGCCGCTGTCACCGTCACTGGGCTCTTCCCGACCCCCCCGGAGCCTTCTGTTACCCCCACTTGAGGCAGGGTCCCCCATCCCTCTTGCACATGCTCTGCTGGGGAGTTTGCTCCTCGCCTACCGGAGCCTTCTCGAGTTTTCCATTCTGGCTCTTGTGACTTTGCGCATCCCCGGGGGCTTGTAGGGGCTCGGGTCTGGTCCGAGCTCCGCGTCGGTGCTTAAGTGACGGCGGATTCGGTGCCGTGGGAATTTGGGGTGTGAATGACCCAGCCGGGGGGGTTTCGGGCTGTAGGACGGAGCGGAGGGGCATGCTGTGCAGACCCTCACTCTCAGGGTGGGGAGGGGGCTGCAGCCCCTGTGCCCACCTCAGGATGGTGGAAAAGGTGCCCGGAGCTTGGCTGCTCTACATACGTTGTGTCCTTGTCCCCTTTGTACTGGAAACCTGCGGTCGGGCACGTGAGAGCATGGTCCGCCCTTCCACCGCTGATAAGGCTGCGGCTTTCGTTATCGTGTCAGCGTGTATCATGTGATGTTTTCTCAAGGCAGGGTGAAAATACAGCACTTGAAGACACCCGGCGCTTTGTTTGCCGTTGAAATACCGGCTTGGCGCCCCGCTGCCCTGCAGAAGGACTTGGAGAGTCCACTGCCGGGCTGCCCCGCTCCCCAAACCGCGGCTACGTGCTCACCCCAAAGTTAAAAAAAAAACCTCTGGTGGAAGAAACAACCACCCAGCGCCGACGTGGCCAAGGGCTGCGATGCCACCGGCTCCCCAAGCGCTTTGGTGTGGACCATCATCCCTCTCCCCGCCCCCCCCCACCCCCCCCCCAGCCCCGTGCGCCCGCTGGCACCCACGATGTCATGTGAAAAATGAATGAGGCGAGCGCGGCGCGGGGTCAGGGGGGCTCCTGGTCACGCATTGAGCCCGCGCCCCCGGCAAACCTTTGGGGAGTGGTGAAGGGCTCGCTCCGGGCTCACTCCCGGGGGGACAAGGGACAATGCCGGGGGGACGGGGACACTCTCTGACCTCCCTCTGCCCAGTCATCTGGTTCTTCATTGGTCCCCGCTGTGAAACAGAACTTGGCTTTTGTCTGTAACACAAATACATCTTTTCCCCACCCCCCCTTTCCCCCTCTATTATGATTCAATCAATGATGTCATTATGTCCCATTCAGGGGCTCTTGAACCATTTGGCTGCAGGAATTTGGAGGAGCTGGCAGGGGGGAGAACAGCAGCTCCCGGCATCCCAGGGCCTCCGCTCCCGGCATCCCAGAGCATCCGCAGGAGAAACAAAGTCAGGTTTCCCCCTTAACCCCTCTTCACCACAAAAGACAAAAGTAAAAACAGCCCCCAAAGCCCTTCCCCGGGCAAAGCACGGGGGGCTGCACGTGCAGTGGGATGCCTGCAGGTGAATTAGACCTGGCGTGGTTCTCCCGAGCATCCAGTCCCTTCCATTTAATTCGTATAATTAAGATAATTTAAGCAGCTTTCGGTCTTGGAGGACTCTGCGGTGACATTGCGCAGAGTCTCCGGGCTGTGGCGGTTGAGGGGGGACCCTGAGCTCCCTCCCTGCGGTCGTGCCCGCGGTGCCGACGACTTTGCAGGGTTGTTAGGAAAAAAATTCTCTGTGAAAGCAAGTGGTCTGTGGTCTTCAGCCCCTCGAAAGTTTTCCTGGTCTCGCTGACCTGGCGATGGAAGGCTTGGCTTGCGCAGAAAACCCGCGCCGATTCGGCTGGCAGAGCTGAGCTTTCCCACCTCGGTGCCTTCTGGAAGGTCCTTCAGGGCACTGATGGGTGCGGGGTTGGGGGATGCTGCACTCTGGGGGGCTTAGAGACCCTCAGATGTAGATCCAGGACCACATCCATCCCTTTTCCTCCTGGACTGGGTGATGGGGGGATGCTGTGCTCAGGGGTGGGGGGGCTTAGAGACCCTCGGATGTAGATCCAGGACCACATCCATCCCTTTTCCTCCTGGACTGGGTGATGGGGGATGCTGTGCTCAGGGGTGGGGGGGCTTAGAGACCCTCGGATGTAGATCCAGGACCACATCCATCCCTTTTCCTCCTGGACTGGGTGATGGGGGATGCTGTGCTCAGGGGTGGGGGGGCTTAGAGACCCTCAGATGTAAATCCAGGACCATATCCATCCCTTTTCCTCCTGGACTGGGATGCTGTGGTGATGGGGGATGCTGCACTTTGGGGGGCTTAGAGACCCTCGGATGTAGATCCAGGACCACATCCATCCCTTTTCCTCCCGGGCTGCGAGGGGCTGCGTGGCTGGGTGTCTCCCCGCCCTGGCTGTCGGAATGCGCGGGTTTACTTTTTCTGATGTTTTAGTTGCAGACACGTTAATGTGCTGTCGTAGGCTCATCCTGCAGGGCCAAAAGAAGCTTCTTGAAAAACCCGGTCTTAAAATAACGTTTGGGTGGAACATCTTAATTCCACGGGTAATTTAGTGGAATATACTTTTTCCCTGGGTTAATACACCTTTCCCCAAGCTCCGGCCGTTCTTTTTAAAAGGCATAAAAGCGAGTGAGGGGTTGTTTGTACGGCTGGGGGAGGAGGAGTCCCTGTGGACGAGGTTGTTCCTGCTCTGGCCTGCGAGCTGCCATCCTGGGGGAATAATTTAACAATTATTAGGGTTTGGTTAGTCAAATATTTGCAGAGCAGCAGCTCTCTTTGCTAGATTTCCCCTCCGAGCTCTGCTAGAATCTGGAGCTTTTAGTGATGTTGGAGAAACCAAATTAAGTGACCATAAAAGATCAAACATAAGGTACTTTCCGAGTGCTTTACCCACCCGCCTTTCATCTCCTCGGGTTGAAAGAGGTCTGAAGCCTTTGTACGTGTGGAAGCGACGAGCATCTGCGCCGATCCTGACCCTGGGTGCTGGGCTCGTGCGGCGCAGGGCGGTCAGCCTGCGTGTTTCCTCCCTCCTGCTGCCCAAACGCCTCTTGTTTGGGTTTTCCACCCTCGCTGGTTGGGTGCTGGAGGCTCTTTCCGTAGCGCAAATCGTGTTGCATCCCTGTCCAAAATCCAATCGACTGACCCTCTACACCAGCTCCTCCCTCTGCAGGATTCTGTCCTTGCCTTTCCACTTGCTCAGCCCTGCGCCGCTGCCCCGGGAGGAGGATGCTCTGCGGGCTGAGGCTGAGCCACCGCCTCTCCAGCCTGGAAAACAAACACGGACTGTCCCCTAGTATTGCCTGGTGGAGGGCCAGCCCCCCAGTACGGGGGTCTGCTGGGTCCTGGCGTGCCCTCGGCTCAAGAAAAACCCAAGAAAAAGGTTGAGCCTGCGAGGGAACTGGAAATGCAGCCGCTTGCCAAGAGGAGCCAACTGGGTATAATGGTGGGAGAGGGGCTGAGCAAGAAAAGGGTTGAGCCTGGGAGGGAACTGGAAATGCAGCCGCTTGCCAAGAGGAGCCAACTGGGTGTAATGGTGGGAGAGGGGCTGAGCTGTGGCCAGCGCTGTGATAAAGTAGTTTATCAATGAGCACAAATCGTAGAATCGGACCGTTTGCGTTGGAAGGGACCTTACAGATGGTCCAAGTCTTTTATAATTAACCCCCGGGCGGTGAAATGGCACTGGAAGGTGCTGCCGTTTTGCCTCTGCGTGTTGAAGCGATGGGTGACAAAGTGGGGAGGGGGTCGCTCTATAGGGCTGAAGGTCATGGCCAAGCCCCAGGGGCCTTGGGAGCTTCTGGTCTCCAAACCCGCTTCACTTCCCACCAAAAAATCTTTTTTCCTTTGGAGTGGGAAGCGCTGAGGACCTTGGGGATGGGTGCGGAGCTTGGAGGTAAAACCACCTTTGGGTCAGAATTAAGCTGCGTTCCCGGGGGTCTCCAGGGGGATAAAGACACGTGGCTCCGCCGATGGGCTTTGCCGCCCACCCTGGCAGCGGCAGCGAGCGCGTTTGCACCAAAGGGTTAAGAAAACTCTTAGGGAAACTTATTCTGCTCGTGCAGTTTCATCTGGTTTGAGCAGGACTTCATTTAGCTTGGGAAGCGACAGCATCTCCACGCCACCGGGCACCTCTGGGGTCTGCTGGGGGCGGTGGGCTCAGCGTGGCGGGCGAAGGGTTAACATTGCCTCGTTGGGTTTGATTGGAACAAATTGATTTATGGAATCTGGGGCTAACGTGCCATTCATATCATGTTGAGGCATCGCCCCATTGCCCCCCCCCCCTTTTTTTTTTTTTTTTAATTATTAAAAAACAGCCGGACGGGGCGAGGGGAAACTTTCTAAGCGGCTTTAGCGCTGCCAGCCCCCCCATCCCACAGCGGGGGGCATCGCTCTGAGTGCCCCCATGGCGGGGGGTGCGAGGAGGGAAGAGCCCCCCCAAGGGCCGGCTGATACGGAAGGTGCTGTCCGGTGCGTGCGATGGGATCAGAAACCCTTTCCCAAGCCTTTTGCCATGCGGCACATCGGAAGCGCGTCTCCTCGGCGCGGCGTTCCCGACATCTTCGCTTCATCCCTGCCGTGGAAGCGGAAGAATGGAAGTGGAAGGGGCAGGTGGGCTCTCTGCACGACTTTCTGCTCTTCCTCCCCTGTTCATCCCGTTTGGGGCGAGCGTGAACGGCGAAAGCCACGGCGGTTTGACACGGAGCGAGCACAGAACCGCCGGCTGTCGCGGCGCCTGCCTGCCACGCCGTGCAGTCAGAGGGGTTTTGCCTTCCCGACCTGTTTTCCCAGACAAGACTGGGAGAAGGGATGAGGAGCAAGCCTGCGGTGGCCTCTTGCTTCTGTCAAAAAGACGGCCGGTCACCGATGCGGTGTTGCTCCGATGACGTGAGCGTGAAGGAGGAGGAAACCAGGAGCTCTCCGGTGCGCAGCCAGAAGGGGCTCAGCGTTGGGAACGACTCCTGCTCCTTATGCTTCCCGACTCCTTTTGTAAGGAAACATCTCCAGTGACCTGCACCCTGGTCCATCACTGCGCCAGACCCAGCCCGGGCGCTTCCAGCAGGTTTTTAAGGGGTGAGGGAAGCCAAGAGATCAGGCTTTGCTCAAACTTGGGGTGTCTTCACGGAGTAATTCTGCAATTTAGTTCCAGCAGAGCCAGCAGGGAGCGTGTGGATCGTCGGGGGCACATGGGTGAGGCTGGATGTTGCCACCGTCTCGCTCTGAGCTGAGCTCCTGGCACGTTTCAATCCCCGAGCAGAGCTCCCGGCGCACCGACATCTCTTTGCCGTGGAGATAAACCTGGGGTTTAACGTTTCTGCAACACACCGAGGCGTAATTCCCCATCAGCTGTGCAGAATGGTCCTCAGCACACGCCGGCGGTAGAATAACGGCGTTGCCACGCATTCCTGCCGCGTGCGTCTGAGCCCAGCGGAGCGCTCGAGGGGGCTGTGCCGACTGGGGTGGCCGTCACCGCCACGTTTGGTCACGTCGGGGTGGGAGACCCGGCGTTGCTCCTCGCCCCCGTGCCAAAGGGGTGGAAACGGGACGGGGTGCAAGGCACGCGTGGAATATTCCTGTATAAACCCCGGGCTTCCCTCTTGCAGCGCGTGGCACCCGCCGAACGCTCGCTGGCGGCGCCTCCGGGAGGGCTTAGCAGTGCTGGGAGCCCGCGAGGGGGAAGGAACGGGAGGAATAAATACGTTGAGATGAATTTCAAAAAGGTGCTGGGTGACAGCTGCGCGTCCCAGGATTGGAGAGCGTTTCTGAGAATAAAACGGTGGGTTGGTGTCATTCGCCCTCCGGGTATGAAATTGGAAGCCCGGTTACCCTCGAGTGTTTCGTAACCTTTACCTTTGGGAGGTCAAGGCCGTGTCATCATTAATCTACCGTCGCCTGAAAGCCTCGGGGCTCTGCTTTTCATCCTGCCATCCGTCATGCTGCAGCACGCTACGGGAGAGGGACCAGAAGGGTCCGGATTGCCACGCACACGTGAGCGCGCACCCTGCCGTACACCGCGGATGCGATGACGGAGGCTCGTGGCCATCTCTCCACGTTTACGCTCAGGGTACTCGGTGCTTCCTCTGCTAAGCCAGCACGGATTCCTCCTGGGAACGCGTTAATCCGTGGAGAAAGCAGCGTGGCGCGGGGTCTGGGGGACAGGGATTTCGTAACCATGTGGGCTTTTAAAATAGAGCGGGTGCAGCGGGCAGGTCGCTGCTGTTAGTGCCAGCGGGATGCACGGAGCATCTCCCGGGAGTGTCTCCCGTGCCTCGGTCCTTTGCCGGGCGTCCGAACCTGTGCCAGGGTGTCCCAGCGAGCCAGGCTGGCTGCTCGCCCGGCTCCCTGCCCGGCTGCTGCGGCTGAGCCCGGCATTCCCGCCTCGAGCCTCGTTACGCGGCGTGCGGAGCGGTGCCCATCGCGGCCGGGACGTGGGCGCCGGATCCGTTAGTGGGTGACGCAGCCTCGTCCTTTGCCGCGTCGCGCTCGGTGCGGGGACCGGAGCTGCTCGTGGCAAATAATGAATGAGGCACTCGTAGGGGCCGAGGGGCTGCCCGGCGACTTGCCCCCGACACCGAAGGAGCGCGAGGCTTTTGGTTTCGGGTGATCCCGAATCAACTCGCTCCAGATCCGAGGAGCGAGGCCGGCGGCGGGGTCGGTCCCCCCGTACACGCTGGGCGCTGCGGGGGGTCAGCGGGACGGAGCACCGGAGGGAGCGCAGCTCCTGCTTGCACTGCCGCAGGGAGCGTGGCTTGGGGCGAGGAGAGCTGGGATCCGAGATGGGATCTGAGATGGGATCTAGGCTGGGGTCTGAGCTGGGATCCGACCTGAGATCTGGGCTGGGATCCAAGCTGGGATCTGAGCTGGGATCCGGGCTGGGGTCTGAGCTGGGATCTGACCTGAGATCTGGGCTGGGATCCAAGCTGGGATCTGAGCTGGGATCCGGGCTGGGGTCTGAGATGGGATCTGGGCTGGGGTCCAGGCTGTGATCTAGGCTGAGGTCTGAGCTGAGATCAGGGCTGGGATCCAGGCTGGGGTCTGAGCTGGGATCCCTGGCAGGTTGAGTGCCAGAGCGCTGCGCACCATGGAAACCCGGACAAACGCCTTTGGCATTAACTCTTCCACCACCAGCACTTCTGCCTTCTCCCGGGAGAGGGGGAGTGATCCTGTTCTTACATGGATCCTTCCCTCTTTCGGGAATAAGGGACGTGATCCCGAGGCCAAGCGGCTGAGGCTGGATGTGATCGGTGCTGACCCGCGCTCTCCCTCTTGCCCTCCAGCACCTCTTCCCGTGCCCACCGGGAGCTCCCGGCTCTGTCACTTGCTCCAAGGAAAACAAAACGGGATCACTGGATCCCCGGGATCCCAAGGTTCCGCTGGCTGCAGCCCCTTGGAACGCCGCAGTGCGGGGGGACGAGCCCCCTCCCCTCGCCGCCTCCTTCCCCACGGCAGAGGGTGGGCAGCCGCGGGGCCTGATTCTGCCCGGTGCAGCATCTTCCCCCTGGGTGCCCGGAGCCGGTGGGGTTTAGGCTGCACCCTCAGGAGGGAGCCTGGATCTCCCTTGGAGAAGCAGCGGATCCCAGGCAGATTACCGTTGCTGAAGGTGGAGCCGTGCCAGCACCCCGCGGTCCCGTAGGTGGATCTTTGGTGTCGAAATTAAAGCATCGGGATCACGCACGGCGCAAATAGACGGACAGGACGGTGTAAATGCCGCCTGGTACCAGGTGGCAGGGAAGACTTTAGCTTCAGGGCTTGGAGCCTTTCGTAAAACCCTTTTCCCCCTCTTTTTTTTTTTTCCCCCCACCCCCCTTATTTTATTTTATTCCTCTTATTTTATTTTATTTTTTTTAGACAAACGACAAAATAACCATCGTGGCGCGAGTGCAAAGGGAAACAGGGAGGGTAGAAAATAAATCTGACCACGCTGCCAGCAAGGTCAGCTTTCCCCACAGATGCTGGTGCACCCATTTGCACGCCGGAGCGCGGCCCCCAGGGGCACCGCCGCGGGTTGATAGATGCGGAGATCGCGGCGTTTTGATAGAGGTAATTTTCCTCAGCTGGGTTTCAGCACCCCATGAATCAAAACCTGTCAGCGAGGAGCTCCGGAGACGGAGTGAAGTTGATTGTACGCGTGTTTGCATCTGACACCCTCGTGCTAGGGGGTCAAGTGAGCGAGATCATTAGGACCGTGTTGATTTAGTAGGAGGGTTACGTGCTTTCCCTGCAGGGCAGGGGTGGGGGTGGCTCGCCAAAAAAATAAATAAACCCCCTACGGCTGGGTGCCGGCGCTGGGAGCCTCCCCTGGCCTTTTATCGGAGCCACGGCGCTTGCCCAAGGTGGCTTCGGGGCCGTCCTCTTCCTCCTGAGGTTTAAAGCCCGCGGTCAACCGTGGTGTGGCTTTTAAGAGCCGGTTGAACGTCGCCGGTGCCCGGGTTGGGTTGTCTTTGTGCGGCCGCGGTCGGTCGGTGCGTGCGTCACGCCGCCGCAGCCGTCCTTCTTCTTCCTTCTCCCTTCCCTTCGCCGTCCCCGCGATGATAATAATCCCTCCTGGCGCCCTTTGTTTGCAACCCTCAAGCTTGTGCTGCTTTTTCCGGGATGTTGCTTCTTCCTGAAAACCGGAGGAACCCTGAGGTGGAGCGGGTGGGCTGGGTTGGGAGGGGGGCTGGGGGCTGCTCCTCCACCTTCGTGCTGTCCCTTCCATCCTCCTCCTCCGGGAAATGAGGCTGGGGGGAGCACCAGTGTTTTCACAGCTTTGCCACCAAACCACAGATGGAGGGATGGGGAGCACCACGGGGGAGGTGATGCTGGAGCCGTGTCGGGGGGGAGGGGGGTGAAGCTGGGGGCTCGGGGCTCTGACACCGCCACGGCTGCTGGTGGCTCCCGACGGAGCCGGGGCTCAAGCCCCCTCCCGGAGTTTTTCATCCAAACGCCTTGGCCAGTCCCATTGCTGCGACGCACGTCGGTGTTGGGGCCACGGTAAGGGATCGACACGGGGAGGTTTCCCCACTGCTTCCCACCGGTGCCACCGGTCAAATTTGGCTGCTGATGGCGCCGTCTGTGACCACATCAAGGGATGAGGGTCCGGCTCCGTTCCTCTGCTTGGCTGGCTGATCCCGGCAGATCCAGGTGGAGCACTGGGACACAAACCATGGAGGGGTGGATTTTCTTCTTCTTCACGAACCATGGAGGGGTGATTCTTCTTCTTCTTCTTCTTCTCACGAACCATGGAGGGGTGATTCTTCTTCTTCTTCTTCACGAACCATGGAGGGGTGTTTCTTCTTCTTCTTCTTCTTCTTCACGAACCATGGAGGGGTGTTTCTTCTTCTTCTTCTTCACGAACCATGGAGGGGTGTTTCTTCTTCTTCTTCTTCACGAACCATGGAGGGGTGATTCTTCTTCTTCTTCTTCTTCTTCTTCACGAACCATGGAGGGGTGATTCTTCTTCTTCTTCTTCTTCACGAACCATGGAGGGGTGATTCTTCTTCTTCTTCATGAACCATGGAGGGGTGGTTTTTCTTCTTCTTCACGAACCATGGGGGGTGGTTTTTCTTCTTCTTTTTCTTCTTCTTCTTCACGAACCATGGGGGGTGGTTCTTCTTCTTCACGAACCGTGGAGGGGTGATTTTTCTTCTTCTTCTTCTTCACGAACCATGGGGGGTGGTTTTTCTTCTTCTTCCTCTTCTTCTTCTTCTTCTTCTTCACAAACCATGGAGGGGTGATTTTTCTTCTTCTTCTTCTTCTTCACAAACCACGGAGGGTTGTTTTTTCTTCTTCTTCACGAACCATGGGGGGGTGGTTTTTTTTCTTCTTCTCTTCTTCTTCTTCTTCTTCCTGGTGTTGGTGCCCCTGGTTCCCCCAGGCAGTGGGAAAGCCGTGTGTCAGGGTGGCGTGGCCAGGGACCCCTGCCCTCGATAACGGGATGTAGGGGGTGGGTGATGGGGGGCGAGAGCTCTGCAGCGAATTTAATGATCGGGGAGGGAGAAGCGGTCGGAGCCTGAAGTAATCAGGCAGCCTGGGCTGTAGGAACTGCCTGAAAGAGGCATGAGATGCCCAGAGGTAGGAGTAAATCCGCAGAAAATGAGCACGTTGAGGCTCTTATGGGCGATGGTGGGATCAGGACGTTGGTGTGGGTGATGGCAGCGGAGCTCAAAAGGCTCCAGGTTTTTTGGAGATCCTTGGCAATGGAGCTAAGAAGTCTCCAGGGTTTTTGGAGACCCTTGGCAGCGGAGCTCGAAAGGCTCCAGGTTTTTTGAAGACCCTTGGCAGCGGAGCTCAAAAGGCTCCAGGTTTTTTGGAGATCCTTGGCAGTGGAGGTAAAAAGTCTCCAGATTCTTTGGAGACCCTTAGCAGCGGAGCTCAAAAGGCTCCAGGTTTTTTGGAGCTCAAAAGTCTCCAGGTTTTTTGGAGACCCTTGGCAGCGGAGCTCAAAAGGCTCCAGGTTTTTTGGAGACCCTTGGCAGCGGAGCTCAAAGGGCTCCAGGTTTTTTGGAGACCCTTAGCAGTGGAGCTCAAAAGGATCCAGGTTTTTGGAGCTCAAAAGGCTCCAGGTTTTTGGAGACCTTTGAGAACTGGGGATCGGGAAGCTCTGGGAGATGTCAGCAGAAATTTGCTGGGAAGGGGCACGGCGCGCCGTGGGGAGATGGGGCGAGTGCCGACCCTCCCTCTCCAACGAGAACGCTTCCGAGAGACGCGGCCCAGCCTCCGCGCCACGGGGGTGACGGTCACGTTGCTGCTGCTCGCTGTGCCCAGGGCTTTACCGCGTCCCCCACATCATTCCTCCTCCTCCACGTCCCAGCAAAGGTTCTGCCCACCGAGGTGGGATCTTCCTTCGCTCGTGCCCATCCGTGCCCTGTCTGTCCGCACCCTCCGTCGTGCTCGGGTTTGGGCACGGGGGAGTTCAGCGGGAAGGCGACGCTGTGACGGGGGTCTCGAGGGGGGGCTGGGGCTCGCTTTGAGGCAATTGTACCACGAGCTGGCAGGGCAGACGTTATCCTTGTGTGTCTTCTCCAGTGGCCGGAGCCACCGGCGTTACCTGCCGTGCCGGGCAGCCCCCCCGCGGTCTCGCCATCTCTCCTGCTTTGCTTCGGCTTTTTTGCTGGGGTGCCTGGCTGTGGGAGGAGGGGGGGTGGGGGGGGGGAGATGATTTACGGTGAAACGAGCTCCCCCCCACCCCGGGGCATTGCCAACAAAATCCATCTGGGTCCTTCTTTGTGCTAGAGCGAAGAAGACGAGAAGCTGAAGAAGCGGAAGGAGCGGTTTGGCATCGTGACGAGTTCAGCTGGGGCTGGAGCCACAGAGGACACAGAGGTAAAACCTGGGGGGCAGCGGTGGTCCCAGGGGGGGTCCTGAGTCCCCTCGGTGCTGACGTGGGGCCGGCTCACGCTGCGGTGGGGGTGGGAGCTCAGCCCCCGTTCCCATAAACCGCTCCGGACCCCGCCGAGCCCCGTGGTGGCATCCAGCTCCTCCTCTTGCGGGATGGCATGGATACTTCCAGAAGGAGATGTGTGTGTGGGGGGGGGCACATCTGCTCTACTCCACTTTCTCCCCCCCCCCCCATCCCCCCTCCCCTCGCTCTCTCTGCTCCTTGTCCTCCGCAATTCCCCGCGTCCTGGATGTTTCTGGCCCCTCTGCTTCCCCTCGGATGCTATTGTAGGTCCTTCATCAATAAATCCCCGGAGACTCGACGACATAATGAGCCTCGAGATGCTGCTGACCCTGTTTCCAGCTTTTCTCCTCCAAGGCTTTGTTCTGTCCTCTGGGGTTTTGGCCCATCTTTTAAATTTGTCACCTCCTCGGGGCAATTTTGTGCTCTTTTATCTACTTTCACACTTTTTTTTTTTTTTTTTTTTTTTTTTTCTGTTTCAAATTGTTCCAAAGCACTGGGCGCCATTACGGCAGAGAGTGCCCTGCGCACCAATGGTGCCACGTAAATACGGCTCCAACGGGGATCAGCCAGAGTCGGGGACCCCTGTCCTGGGGACAGAGGGACCCCTCGGGGGTCGGGGGGGGACCCTCTGCCTTAACCAACCAAACAGCAAAGCTGCGGCAGGGCGAGCGTTGCGTTTTGGAAACTGCTTAACCGGATGGTTCCAGGGATGAGAACTGGGGGTTGTTGGGTTCCTAAGAGCGATCTCAACAATTCAGGTGGGGTTTAGGGCTTTTTTTTTCTTGGGGGAGGGGGGGGGCTTTTTTATTTTTTTTTTTTTCCCCCCCTCCTGCCTGTGTTTTGTTTGGGGTTTCCTGCAGAAACGCTGCCCGGCGTGCGGAGCGCCGTTCCCAGCCTTCTGCCGGGCAGGGGGCAACGAGCCCCTCCGGCTGGGCGAGGGATTCCACGCTTTTCCGTTAGGTCACTCGGAGATTGTGCCTGGAACAAAAAGGTCTTTTTACTGGTATTGTGTGCACTCAAATGCACCTTTCCCCGGAGATTCTTGATTAGGGCTTCTGTTGCCCCCGGGCTATTTATCCTGCTAAAAATTAAGATTTATACGCCCCTCGTGTATCGGCTTAAAGGCATATCGGAGAGACGCAATAGTATATTTAATGCGTTTTAGTGTGTCCCTCTCACCTTTGCCATGAATAGGGGAGTGTTAACCCTTTGCCCTTTTTACATTTCCCACCTCCCCACTGCCTGGAAGGGTTTCCAGGCCATGAAGTAACCATTGTTCCCAGCTCAGCCCCTTTGTCGCGCTTTGCCGATGACTCCAGCAGCGCCGTATCCCCCGGCACTGGGTGTTTCTGCCGCTCAGTTTTGGGGTGCCCTGTCCCGCTGCTCAGCTTCCCTCAAACTAGAACCCAAAGACTGGGGAACTCAGGCAGCGGCCGGAGCTGCCGAGCTCCAGCATCGTTACCCAAACCAAATTTTTTAATAAATTCTCCATCGGGTTACGTGCCTGTGTGAGATTTGAAACGACTCGTTCCTTTGTTTCTCTTCGGGTTTGATTGATTGATTTATTATTATTTTTTCTCTCTCGTGATTCCTCTTTGCAGGCAAAGAAGAGGAAAAGAGCAGAACGCTTCGGGATCGTCTGATGCCAGTGGTTTTTTTTTAGCTTCAGCCCATTTGCAGTGTGCCTCGAGTGCGTGCATCCTCCTCCTCCTCTCTCTTCCCCCCACTTTCCCTCACTCCCACACTGTTTCTCTAGGTTTTAGTGAACGAGTAGACAGGGAATCCCCCGTAGTTGTATGATTGTGCTACTGGGTTTTGTTTTCCCCACACACACACCCCCCTCCCTCCAAGTTCCAAAGTTTAAAAATGAAGAAAAGTTGAGCAAAAAAAAAAAAGAAGAAACTGTTCTCAGTGCATCTCCGGCCGCCCGCAGCCCCCCGCGGTTTCCAGCTGCTGTGGGGTCATTGGCAGCAGCTCCCACCGGAGGTACCGTCCGGCAGGGAGGGACGGAGCGTGTCCCGGTGCCTTCCCGGTGCCGCCGTGGCGAGCTCTGCCCCGTAGCTAGGTGGGCAGTCAGAGCAAGGGTAGGAGGTGAGGAAGGGGAAGCATTGAGCGGAGCTCGAGCAGCGTTTGCTCTGCCCTTGGCACTTGCTTGAGGGACCCCAACGTGCTGCTGGAGCCGGGGCTGATGTAAACCCGTTGTCTTTGCCGTCCGATGCTGCCTCCAGCTCTCAGACCACCTGGTCCTCTCCTCCTCCTCTTCCTCCTCCTCCCTGTGGAAACGGGCCCCACGGCGTCATGGTCCCTTCCCAGCAGCTGGGAGCGGCGCGATGGGTGATGCGACTCCTGCTCCGGAGCTCAGCTCCCTGCCCCTGGCTCGCCCCAGAGCGGGCAAGTTCAACCTCAGGGAAGGATTTTTCCCAAGTGGAAGCGGCGTGCCGGTAGGCGGTTTCACGGCTGTGGCGAAGGGGAATTGCCAGCGCGGGAATTGCTGCTTCACCCTCGATCGAGACGGGCACCCTAAAACGAGGAGGAAAATGTAGCGACGGAGCCCGTTCTCAGCGCTTCGCTCATCCCACCCCAGCCCCTCGGCGGCGGTTTCCAGGTCCACGATACGTTTCTCTCCTTAAACAACAACCCAGCAGCCGCTTTGCCCGATGGCTGTTCCCAGGCTGGATTTTATCTCGTCCTCAACCCTGCTGTCCTCCGGGGTGCCAGGACCCCTCGGTTCGAGCGTGGAAACCCTCGGTAGCTCCGCAGGACCCACGGTGTCCGGTACCCGTAACCCTTCAGGGTGACGTTCTGGAGGAAAATCAATCAAATCGGGTCCAGTCACACCACACGCCGCAGCCCCTGGGCTGGGAAAAGCCCTTCCCTGGGGTGGGTGGAAGGAGCGGTGGCAGCGGTGACACCGGTGGCATTTGCCCTTCCCCCCCCCCTCGCCTGCCGGAGCTCCCCTCCCGCGCATCCCTCAGCCCCGGCTGCAGCAGGAATCCGTCCATCCACTTGGATTTTGGGGCAGGCGGCGCGGCCACAATCCTCTGGGCTGGACTGACGCCCTAAATCCTTATTTCTAACCGGGGAGATGTTTGCTGTATCTTCCTTAAGATACCCGAGAGCAGCTGGGGGCAGGGAGGGGGGGGGGTTAACAGATGGAGCTTTCCGGAGGCTTGGACCTGATTCTCGATAAGCAATATATAGATAGTTATATTTTTTAACATAGAAATCTTCCAACCGCTTCTGTTCCGTTAGCGTTTGCGGTCTGAGCGCGGCCGCCTGCCCTCGGTGGTCAAAGCAATACCGTGGACCTTGGTTTATTTTCCCAAAGGGCAGCTAAAAGCCACGGGGGTCCGGGGGTCCGGTGCGTGTCTTGGGGTCGTCAGTGAATCGAAGCTCCCTCACTCCTTCCTGATTCCATGTAATAATTTTATTCTGGGAAGTTTGGGGGTTTTTTTGGTTGGTTTTTTTTTTTTGTACGTCGGATTTTGTAAGATGTATTTTCTATTTGGCTTTCGATCTTTTCGCTGGTTATTGGCTTGAGATGTTTTGTAGTGTGCCAGGGCAAACGCTGCGTTTCATTCTCGGTTTCGTAATAAAACTGCTTCTCCAAGGCAGTGCTGGGGTCGGTCACCGCGACGCACGGAGCGGCCAAGGGAGGGGGGGGGGGAGCATGGGGGGGGGGAGCGGGGCTGCTCCCGGCTGGGGGGGCGGTTGCGGGCGCAGAGACCCTGCCCGGCCGCGCCGTTGCCAGCGCGGGGGGGGAAACCACCGATGTTAACGTGGTGTCCTGAACCCCCGGCCTCTGCGGGTTGAGTGCGCTGCCTCCTTGGGGTGCTGAGCTCGCTGCCTCCGTGGGTGCTGCTCTCGCTGCCTCCTTGGGGTGCTGAGCTCGCTGCCTCCGTGGGTGCTGCCTCCTTTGGGTGCTGCTCTCGCTGCCTCCTTGGGTGCTGCTTCCTTGGGTGCTGCTCTCGCTGCCTCCTTGGGTGCTGCTTCCTTGGGTGCTGCTCTTGCTGCCTCCTTGGGGTGCTGCCTCCTTTGGGTGCTGCTCTCGCTGCCTCCTTGGGTGCTGCTTCCTTGGGTGCTGCTCTCGCTGCCTCCGTGGGTGCTGCTCTCGCTGCCTCCTTGGGTGCTGCTTCCTTGGGTGCTGCTCTCGCTGCCTCCTTGGGTGCTGCTTCCTTGGGTGCTGCTCTCGCTGCCTCCTTGGGTGCTGCTTCCTTGGGTGCTGCTCTCGCTGCCTCCGTGGGTGCTGCTTCCTTGGGTGCTGCTCTCGCTGCCTCCTTGGGTGCTGCTTCCTTGGGTGCTGCTCTCGCTGCCTCCTTGGGTGCTGCTTCCTTTGGGTGCTGCTCTCGCTGCCTCCTTGGGTGCTGCTTCCTTGGGTGCTGCTCTCGCTGCCTCCTTGGGTGCTGCTTCCTTGGGTGCTGACCTCGTTGCTTCCTTCGAGTGTTGACCTCACTGCCTCCTTCGGGTGCTGACCTCATTGTCTCCTTCGGGTGCTGATCTTGCTGCCCCCTTTGGGTGCTGCTTCCTTGGGGTGCTGCTCTCGCTGCCTCCTTCGGGTGCTGACCTCGTTGTCTCCTTTGGGTGCTGCTTCCTTGGGGTGCTGCTTCCTCGGGTTGCTGGTGTGGCTGCCGCCTTGGGGTGCTGACCTCACTGCTTCCTTTGGGTGCTGGTCTCGTTGCTTCCTTCGAGTGTTGACTTCGTTGCCTCCTTTAGGTGCTGACCTCGCTCCCTCCCTTGGGTGCTGACCTCACCGCTGCACCAGCTCTTCGCAGCGAGGTCCCGGCTGTCGCCCGCGCCGGGCGCAGGGGGGTCGCTGCTCCTCACGGCCGATGGGTCGGTGCTGTGGACCTGGGGGGGCTGCAGACCTTGAGGGGCAGCACCGGGAGCTCTTGGCTTTGCTGTGGTGGCTTCCCTGGGGTCCCCCTGCACTGGGGGGGGGGGGGTTTACAGCCGGGGGGATGGGGACAGCCGCCTGTGAGGTGCTGTGGGTCACCAGTGGTCGCATCCGGAGCGCGATGGCACACCAAGGGACACCATCGCCTCCCCCCTGGGCTGGGGGCAGCGCCGAGGACCCCTGATTTTGCTGCCCCCTCCACATTCCAGCCCAGGGACTGGAGCCATGGGGGGGTCCCTGCCGGGGGTCCTAGTGGAGTTTGTGCCCCGGCCGATCTCCCAGTGAAGCGACACGTGCTTCTTCCCCGCCATTCCTCCATCCCGTCGCCTCGGGGGATGCTCCGGTGTCCCGGGAACATCGCTCCGACGGCTCCGCGTTTCAAACGGCACCGGATTGATTTTTCCTCTCGGAGCTGGGGGCTGCTCGTGACCGATTTGGGCTGAATAGGGGGCGGGGGGGAAGCGGTGGGCGCACAATGCGCGGGGGAGAGTGTGGGAAAGGCGTCGAAAGAAAAGGAGGAGCCGGCGCTGGTGGCTGGCGACGCCGAGCGGTGCCCAAATCTGGTGTGAAGCCACTTGTCACGGCCGGTGGTTGGGCTGTAGATGCGAGTGGGACAGTAGGTCAGGCTGGGGGTGGGGGGGAGAGGGAGAAATGGGGGGGGGGGGGTTGCACAGTGGGTGAAGAGCAGGGTGCGCGGTGGGAGCACAATGCACGCCCGTGCCAACGGTGTCCCCGCTTCATACGTTTTCCCTCCTTCCAACGTTGCCCCTTCTCCCAACGTTTTCCCTCCTTCCAACGTTGCCCCTCCTTCCAACGTTGCCCCTTCTCCCAACGTTGCCCCTTCTCCCAACGTTGCCCCTTCTCCCAACGTTGCCCCTTCTTCCAACGTTTTCCCTCCTTCCAACGTTGCCCCTTCTCCCAACGTTGCCCCTTCTCCCAACGTTGCCCCTTCTCCCAACGTTGCCCCTTCTTCCAACATTGCCCCTTCTTCCAACGTTGCTCCTTCTTCCAACGTTGCCCCTTCTTCCAACGTTGCCCCTTCTCCCAACGTTGCCCCTTCTCCCAACGTTGCCCTTTCTCCCAACGTTGCCCCTTCTCCCAACGTTGCCCCTTCTTCCAACGTTGCCCCTTCTCCCAACGTTGCCCCTTCTCCCAACGTTGCCCTTTCTCCCAACGTTGCCCCTTCTCCCAACGTTGCCCCTTCTCCCAACGTTGCCCCTGTCTGCCAACGTTGCCCCTTCTGCCAACGTTGCCCCTCCTTCCAACATTGCCCCTTCCACCAATGTTGTCCCTTCTGCCAACGTTGCCCCTCCTTCCAACATTGTCCCTTCTTCCAACGTTGTCCCTTCTAGCCGCACTGTCCTCACCTCCCACCAGCTTCTCGCCCCCGGGTTCCCCATGGGGGGGTTGGAAACATCTTCTCGTTTGAATTTGTGGAAACAGGGAGATGGGAGAGCCTGGGGGTGTGGGTGAGCCGGGGGGGGGGGACATGGCACCGAGCCCCCTCCACTGCCCTCCACCTGCGCTTGTGCCGCAGCCCGTGAGCGTGGCTGGTGGCCCTCCCGGCTCTGTGCCACCGTTCGGCTCCAGGGTGGGGGCTCCATCACAGGAGGGGTGGGGGGGCTCCATTGCAGGAGGGTGGCCGTGGGCTGCTGCTGCGGAGCCCTCCTCCTCCTCCTCCTCCTCCTCCTCTCCAGACTCACCACTCTGGTGCATCTCCTCCCCCAGGAGCCCACGGGTGACCTTCCCCAGCAGGGGGGCTGCCATCCCCTGGACCCTTTCCCAGCGGCGGGGGGCTGCCTCCATCCTCTGGGATCCTTCCCTGTGGCTGGGGAGGAGGTGACACGTGCTCCTGGGAGAACCGCGCTGCCTCAGGTCCCTCTTGGAGCCCCCCCGGAGCCTGGAATGGCTTTGGGATCCCACCGGAATCCCGTCCCAGCCGCAGGTTGTGACCAAGCCACCCCATCACGGAGGTCCTCGTGCCCAGAGCCAGGCTGGGCGCTGCCACCACCTGCGTGTCCCCTCCGCGGTGGTGTGATGTCCCACCCCGTGGCCGATGGCGGGGGGCCTGGCCCGTGCCCACCAGTGCCAGGTAGCTGCCCCGGGGTCGGCAGGGGCCACGGCGAGGCCGGTGGAGCTCAGCCAAGCTCCCGTCGATGCTTTAATTACCGCGTGCGGCCGGTCTCGTTAAGGAAGGTTCGTGGGTGGTCGTCAGGATGTCCCTGTCCTAATTTGTCCCCCCCCCGCCTCCCCCTCCCCCCAAGCTCTGCCCCTGGGTCTCTGAATTAGGTCACCCGGTGGCCGGGGGGTTGCGGGGACGTGGGGTGCAGCCCCTGCGGCCTCGGGGGAGACGTGGCCAGAACAGAAGCAAACACTCGTTAAACTCAAATACATCCCCCACCCCCCCAACACCCCCCCCCACCCCCCTCCTCCCAGCCCTTCTGGGTGGGTGGCACAGCCTGGCCCCCCCCGGCAGACCCCCAGGCTCCTGGCTGCCGTGGAGATGCTGCGGAGCCCCCTGTGGGATCAGGGTCCTGTCCAGGGGTCCGTCCTGCGGGTCCCGAAGCCCCCCGGGAGCTGGATCCATGGGGAAGGTTCTGAGGGTCCCGAAGCCCCCCAGGAGCTGGATCCATGGGGAAGGTTCTGAGGGTCCCGAAGCCCCCCAGGAGCTGGATCCATGGGGAAGAGCCTGAGGGTCCCAAAGCCCCCCAGGAGCTGGATCCATGGGGAAGAGCCTGAGGGTCCCGAAGCCCCCCAGGAGTTGGATCCATGGGAAAGGTTCTGAGGGTCCCGAAGACCCCCGGGAGCTGGATCCATGGGGAAGAGCCTGAGGGTCCCAAAGCCCCCCAGGAGCTGGATCCATGGGGAAGGTTCTGAGGGTCCCGAAGACCCCCGGGAGCTGGATCCATGGGGAAGGTTCTGAGGGTCCCAAAGCCCCCCAGGAGCTGGATCCATGGGGAAGGTTCTGAGGGTCCCGAAGACCCCCGGGAGCTGGATCCATGGGGAAGAGCCTGAGGGGTCCCAAAGCCCCCCAGGAGCTGGATCCATGGGGAAGAGCCTGAGGGTCCCAAAGCCCCCCAGGAGCTGGATCCATGGGGAAGGTTCTGAGGGTCCCGAAGACCCCCGGGAGCTGGATCCATGGGGAAGAGCCTGAGGGGTCCCAAAGCCCCCCAGGAGCTGGATCCATGGGGAAGAGCCTGAGGGTCCCAAAGCCCCCCAGGAGCTGGATCCATGGGGAAGGTTCTGAGGGTCCCGAAGCCCCCCAGGAGCTGGATCCATGGGGAAGAGCCTGAGGGTCCCGAAGCCCCCCAGGAGCTGGATCCATGGGGAAGAGCCTGAGGGTCCCAAAGCCCCCCAGGAGCTGGATCCATGGGGAAGGTTCTGAGGGTCCCGAAGACCCCCGGGAGCTGGATCCATGGGGAAGGTTCTGAGGGTCCCGAAGCCCCCCAGGAGCTGGATCCATGGGGAAGGTTCTGAGGGTCCCGAAGCCCCCCAGGAGCTGGATCCATGGGGAAGGTTCTGAGGGTCCCAAAGCCCCCCAGGAGCTGGATCCATGGGGAAGAGCCTGAGGGTCCCAAAGCCCCCCAGGAGCTGGATCCATGGGGAAGAGCCTGAGGGTCCCAAAGCCCCCCAGGAGCTGGATCCATGGGGAAGGTTCTGAGGGTCCCAAAGCCCCCCAGGAGCTGGATCCATGGGGAAGGTTCTGAGGGTCCCGAAGACCCCCGGGAGCTGGATCCATGGGGAAGGTTCTGAGGGTCCCGAAGCCCCCCAGGAGCTGGATCCATGGGGAAGGTTCTGAGGGTCCCGAAGCCCCCCAGGAGCTGGATCCATGGGGAAGAGCCTGAGGGTCCCGAAGCCCCCCAGGAGCTGGATCCATGGGGAAGAGCCTGAGGGTCCCGAAGACCCCCGGGAGCTGGATCCATGGGGAAGGTTCTGAGGGTCCCGAAGACCCCCGGGAGCTGGATCCATGGGGAAGGTTCTGGGGGTCCCGAAGACCCCCAGGAGCTGGATCCATGGGGAAGAGCCTGAGGGTCCCGAAGACCCCCGGGAGCTGGATCCATGGGGAAGAGCCTGAGGGTCCCGAAGACCCCCGGGAGCTGGATCCATGGGGAAGAGCCTGAGGGTCCCAAAGCCCCCCAGGAGCTGGATCCATGGGGAAGAGCCTGAGGGTCCCAAAGCCCCCCAGGAGCTGGATCCATGGGGAAGGTTCTGAGGGTCCCGAAGCCCCCCGGGAGCTGGATCCATGGGGAAGGTTCTGAGGGTCCCGAAGACCCCCGGGAGCTGGATCCATGGGGAAGCCAAGCAGGAGGCGGCACAGTGCACCGTCCCCCCAGAGCAGCTTTTGGCGCCTTGTCCCCCAGGGCTGAGCCCCCCACCCAGCCCCCCTGGGGGGCCCTTGGCCAAGATGGGGCTGGGGGGCTGGGGGAGCACGATGGGACCCGCAGCAGGAGCTGGGGGGGGGGGGGGCTCGGGGTGCTGCTGGGGGGGCCTGGGACCTGGGCTGGGGGCAGCTGGTGGCCGTGGGGCCACCATGGGGGGCTGGGACCCAGCTGACCCCAGCAGGGGCCGTGCTGCCCCCCCTGTCCCAGGCCACTGTGTCCCGCTGCTGGCTGGCCCGTGGCCAGTGACACCCCCCCGGGCCACCCCTGTCCCCTCCCATGGCCACGGCGACATTCCCAGCAGACCCCCGCCCCTAATGAGCCTCCAGGAAGGTGCCCCCCACCCCTGGGGGAGCTGGGGGGGTGGATGGGGGGGGGGAGGGTGCACCTCTCGCATCGCCCACAGCCAGTGGTCCCATGTGGGGTGTCCCCAGCACTGGCCCGGGTGTCCCCAACACTGTCCTCGGTGTCCCTGGCCCTGTCCCGGGTCCTCCCTCTTTGTCCCACATGTCCCTGACACTATCCCTGGTCCTCCGTCCTTGTCCCGGGTGTCCCCAGCATTGTCCCAGGTGTCCCCAAGACTGTCCTGGGTCCTCCGTCCTTGTCCCAGGTGTCCCTGGCACTGTCCTGGCTGGCTCCATCCTTGTCCCAGGTGTCCTTGGCATTGTCCTGGGTCCTCTGTCCTTGTCCCAGGTGCCCCCATCCTTGTCCCAGGTGCCCCCACCCCTGTCCCAGCTGCCCCCACCCCTGTCCCAGGTGCCCCCAGCCCTGTCCCGGGTGTCCCCAGCCCTGTCCCAGGTGCCCCCACCCCTGTCCCGGGTGCCCCCTCCCTGTCCCGTGTGTGTCCCCCCCTCCGCGGGGTCACCTCCCTGGTTTGCTCAGCCCCACTGCGGCTCTCGGGGGGGTGAGGTAAGAGCTGGGAGTGGCGACCCCCCCCTCCCCAGGGGCCCAGCCCCCCCCCCGCCTGCTGTGGGGACTGGGACCCCCTTCTGCCGTGGGTCTGGGCGGATTTGGGGGGGGGTCCCTGGGTGGCTTCTCCAGGTGTCGGTTCTGGGACAGGGGGGGCTGGGGGGGGGGCGGGGGGGCAGGGGGGGAGGGGGGCTGTCCTGGCATCAGCAGGTGCGTGTGCCAGTGAGCCCAGCCCCCTCCCCCTCCTCTGCTCTGGAGCAGGGCTGCATGGCTGATCCCAGGATCCAATGCTGACCCTGGGATCTGGTGCTGACCCCAGGATCTCATGCTGACCCCAGGATCCAGTGCTGACCCTAGGATGCAATGCTGACCCCAGGATCCCGTGCTGACCCCAGGATCCAGTGCTGACCCTAGGATGCAATGCTGATCCCAGGATCCCGTGCTGACCCCAGGATCCAGTGCTGACCCCAGGATCTCATGCTGACCCCAGGATCCAATGCTGACCCCAGGATCCCATGCTGACCCCAGGATCCAGTGCTGACCCTAGGATGCAATGCTGATCCCAGGATCCCGTGCTGACCCCAGGATCCCGTGCTGACCCCAGGATCCGGTGCTGACCCCAAGATCCCATGCTGACCCCAGGATCCAATGCTGACCCCAGGATCCCGTGCTGACCCCAGGATCCGGTGCTGACCCCAGGATCCAATGCTGACCCCAGGATCCCGTGCTGACCCCAGGATCCGGTGCTGACCCCAGGATCCCATGCTGACCTTGGGGTTCCAGTGCTGACACTAGGATCTGGTGCCAACCCTGTGATCTGGTGCTGACCCCAGGATCCAGCACCAAGCCCACAGTCTGATGCTGCCCCCAGGGTTCCCATGCTGACCCTGGGATCCAGTGCCAGCCCCAGGATCCAGCACTGACCTTGGGGCCTAATGCTGACCCTGTGATCCGGTGCCAACCCTGGGATCCAGTGTCACCCCGGGATCCAGTGCAAGCAGGGGGCAGCGAGCGGAGGCGGCAGCACGTGGCAGCAGTTCCCGGCTTTTTCTTCCCTTTTTGGCCAAAGAAATTTTTTATTGTACAAAAAATCTAAAAAGGCCCCAAAACAACAGCCGGGGGGATCCGGGACCGAGCGGGAGTCACTGACCAATGGGATCCTCACAGCCCCGGGGCGCGCTCAGCACCCCCTGCCCCTGCTGGGGACCCAGGAGTGCGACCCCCCCCGTGTCACCGACCCCCGTGGGTGCTGCTGGGTGCTTGGGGGGGGGGGGGGTGTGGGTGGGGGAGGGGGGGGTGGGGGTACCCCAAGGAGCTCCCTAACGAGGCCACAATGCCGTGTCCCCCTGTGACCCCGGCTTTGGGGGGGGGGGGTCTGGTTTGCCCGTGGGTTGGGGGCTCGTCTGGGCACCACGGTGGGGTGGCTGTGCCATGGGGAGCGTGGGGGAGGGGCACACCCCGGGCCAGGGGGCTGCTCCTCTGGGGGGCTCCAGCCCCACCGAACCCTGTCCCTGGGGGTGCCGCAGCCCCCCAGCCCCCACATCCTGCCAGGCCGGTGGGGCCAGAGCCCCCCCTCACCCCCGGGGCCGGGGGGATCGTGGCACCGCGGCATCTCCTGGGGCAGCGGGAGCAGCCACGCCGGCACGGGCGGCACCGTCCTCGCAGCCTGCGGGCCCACGGCCACGGCACTGGCCAGTGGCAAACCCCACGGCACCGGCCCACGGCCACAGCACCAACCATGGCCAATGCCACGGCACCAGCCCACGGCCCTGGTGACAGCACCAGCTCATGGCTAATGCCACGGCACCGGCCCGTGGCCACAGCACCAACCCATGGCCATGGCACCAGCCCATGGCCACGGCACTGGCCAAAGGCCACGGCACTGGCCCATGGCCATGGTGACAGCACCAGCTCATGGCTAATGCCACAGCACTAGCCCATGGCCATGGTGACAGCACCAGCTCATGGCTAATGCCACGGCACTAGCCCATGGCCATGGTGACAGCACCAGCTCATGGCTAATGCCACGGCACTGGCCCGTGGCCACAGCACCAGCCCATGGCCATGGCACTGGCCCATGGAGACACCACCAACCCATGGCCACGGCACTGGCCAACGGCCACAGCCACGGCACCAGCCCACGGCCATGGTGACAGCAGCAGCTCATGGCTAATGCTGCGGCACCGGCCCATGGCCACGGCCACCCCGTCCTCGCCTCTGCTGGAACCTTCCATAGTGTAAATTGTTCCCCGCCCCTCCCCCAGGTGTGTCATGGGGAACACGCAGCATCCCCCCCCCCGCCATTCCCACGACCGGCTCCGGTGCCACAACCACCTCCATCCCGGTGACACTGGTGACACTGGTGATACTGGTGCCGGGGCCTGCCATCTGGGGGGGCACATCGACAGCACCAGGGGACGTGGCCAGTGCAGGGGGGGGGGCATGGATGGATGGTGTGGCACCAGCCACATGGGCTGGGGGTCCGGGTGCCACCAGCCCATGGGACCCCCACCCACGGTGCCGCGACCCCCGGCGCGGAACGGAGCCGACAGCGCTGAACTCTTGGCTGCTTTTTTTTTTTTTTTTAAATATTTTTTATTATTATGATTTCTTTTTAATTTTTTTAAAATTTTTTTTTTTCTTGTTTAGCTGTTCAAGTGCTGTGTTTGGTCACGCGAGTAAATCCCCCCCCCCCCCGACCATCCGTGGCCTTTTGGTCGTGACATTTGGACCCACCGCGTCCCCTCCCCCCCCTCCCCCGGGGTCCCCCCTGAGCCCCCTGCCCTGGCAGAGGCGCCCCTGCCCCCCTTCGGGGCCCCCCCTGAGCCCCCCCCCGGCCCCCCCGGCCCGACGGACCCAGGAACCAAACAAGGAACAAACCAACAGAAAAGTCACCATGCGGCGGGTGGCACTGGTCCCAGTGCTCGCAGCCAACTTGTCCCAGTGCCTGCGGCTGAGTGGTCCCTGTGCCCGCGGCTGACTGGTCCCAGTTCCCACGGCTGACCGGTCCCAGCGCCCGGAGCTGACTGGTCCCAGTTCCCACGGCTGACTGGTCCCAGTGCCCAGAGCTGACTGGTCCCAGTGCCCGGGGTGCCCCGGTCCTTCTTCCTTCTCCAGCACCACCCGCCTGTACCAGGCCGGGGCCCTGCAGGGGCTCCTGGGCGGGGGGGGGCTGCAGGGTCGGGGGGCTCCGGGACCCCCCTCTGTAGGCGAGGGGAGAGACCCCCACGCCGGGCTGGACCCCTCAGCCGCTGCCCCGGCGCAGGGGGATGATGGCCGGGGGGGGTGGGGATGATGATGCCCGGGGGGGGGATGGGGGGGTTGGGGGGGTGTCCCACCTGCCTCGACCACCCCCTTTAAAAAACGGGGGGGAAGCCCCCCCCCCTCCGGTACGTCCTGGCCGCCCCAGCTCGGACTCGCCGCGTCTGCCCCCCCGCCTGGCCAGGCCCCCCCCAGCCAGAGCGACCCCCGCCCCCCCCCCCCCCCATCGGCCAACAGAGCTGCAGTCGGGGCGAAGAGGGGCAGGTGGATCCCAGCCAGACCCCGGCCGATCCCAGCTGAATCCCAGCCTGATCGCGCCAGACTCCAGTGGGCCCCAGCTGGATCACTGCAGATCCCAGCCGGGCTCCAGCCACATCCCAGCGAATCCCACCCAGACCCCAGCTGGATCACAGTGGATCCCAGCCGGATCTCAGAGGACCCCAACCAGATCCAAGCCAGGTTCCAGCAGATTCCAGCTGGATCCCAGCCGGACCCCAGCCAGATCCCCGGCGGATCCCGGCCAGGTCCCAGCCGGATCCCAGCTGATCCCAGACAGATCCCGGGCAGATCCCAACCAGATGCCAGCCGGACCCCGGCAGATCCCAGTGGATCCCAGCCACACCGCGGCTCCCCTGGCTCTGGAGCGGGATCCCGCGCCCTTTCCAGCCCCTCCCGGCGGCTCTGCCGGGACCGGGATCGGGATCGGGATCGGGATCGGGACCGGGACCGCGCAGGCAGCGCCAGGACGGTGCTTCCCCGCCGCGGCCGGGGGGTGCTGGGGGGTTGGGGGGTGGGAGAGGCGGGGGGGATGGGGCCGGGGCCGGGGGAGCCCCTCGGGATCCGGTAAACGGGGCCCGGTTAAATCTCTCCACGCGTGGATCCGGTGGGCCCGGCCCGGCGGGCGGGAACACCGGGCGGGGGGGTCCAGGCGTTGGCCCCGGCTCAGGGGGGCCCCCCCGTCACCCCCCGCCCCCATCCCGGTGCCAGACGTGCCCCCCAAAGGCACTGAACAGCTGGGGGGGGGGGCGGGGGTGTCCAGCCGTATCGTGGGACCCGATCTGTCGCGACAGGCGGCAACAACCCGCGGGCACAGGACAGAGCTGTGCCCCCGGCCCGGCCCGGGGGTGTCTGGGGGCTCCTGCCCCGGGGGGGCCCCACTCTCCCGGGCCGGGCGGGGGCGGCGGGGCCGGTGCGAGACCCCCCGGGGCCGGTGCGAGGGGCCCTAAGTGCTTCGGCGCCGGGCGGGCGGGCAGGGACCGGTACCGTCGGGGTCCCGGTACCGCGGGGGTCCGATACCGCCGGGGTCCGATACCGCCGAGGGCTCGGTACCGTCGGGGGCCCGGTACCGCGGGGGTCCGGTACCGTCGGGGCCGGGTACCGTCGGGGGCCCGGTACCGTCGGGGGCCCGGTACCGTCGGGGGCCCGGTACCGCCGGTACCGCCCCACACCCTCCCACCGGGGGTGCCTCGTCCTTGTAAGCGCTTTGGGCTCCGCGGAGCCGGGGACAAGTGCTAAACACCGCGGTCCCCCCGCCCCCCCCCGGTTCTCCCTCCCCCCCCAGGCCCCCCCCCGTCATCCCCGCCCCTCCCCCGGCGCCGTCCCTAAGTGCTACGCGGGGTGCGGACGCGCCGGGACCGGGGGCTCCCCGCCGCCCCCCCCGCCGGGTAAGGGCTGGGGGCAGCACCCGGGGGATAAGTGCTGGGGCCGGGGGGCCTCCCCGAACCGCCCCCCCGAGCCTCCACCCCCGCCTGGCGCCAGCCCCGGCTCCGGCGGGTCCCGGTTGCATCACCCGGTGGGAGCGGGGCCGGGGGGGGGGGCTGGGGCCGGCGCGGGCCCGTTCTCACGCGAAAATAATCCCGAGGCCGAGGCCGAGGGCGGGGGGGTGGGGGGCAAAGCTGCTGAGTCAGCGGAATTCCCCACCCCCACCCCCCCGCCGGAGCCTCCCACGGATCCTCGCCCCGGTGCTGCCTCCCGGAGCCATTGGCCGCCCACCCGCCCACCGGCGGGGACCCCCGGGCCACTGGCTGCGCTGAGTGCTGGGGCGAGGGGCATCAACTGGCCGCATCACCGGGGCGAGGGTCCCACCCCGATGGCAGCACCGGGATGAAGGTCACCATCCTGCCAGCAGCACCGGGGTGACGGTCACCATCCCAGTGACAGCACCGAGGCGAGGGTCCCATCCCGATGGCAGTACCAGGGCTAGGGTCACCGTCCTGCCAGCAGCACCGGGGCGAGGGTCCCATCCTGATGGCAGCACCGGGGTGAGGGTCCCATCCTGATGGCAGCACCGGGGCAAGGGTCACCATCCTGCCAGCAGCACCGGGGTGACGGTCACCATCCCAGTGGCAGCACCGGGGCGAGGGTCCCATCCTGATGGCAGCACCGGGGTGACGGTCACCATCCCAGTGGCAGCACCGGGGCGAGCGTTGCCAACCTACCGGCAGCACCGGGGCTGGATCCAAAGCGCTGGGTGGCAGCTCCGGTCCCCTCCCCCCAGCCATGGCCAGGGGTGCCGCAGGATGCTGGCGGTGCCGGTGGCCACCGGCCGGTCCCCGGGGTGCTGGGGGCTGAAGCCATCCCCACCGTGGCGATGGTTGTGGGTACCGGGATGGCGCTGGCGGCATGAAGGGAAGGACCGGGGGGGGGGGGGCAGGCGGGGGGGCTTCCCGCGCCGGCCGGGAGGGTGATTAATAAATAAATAAATTAAAGAAGGGAGACGGTTTCCTCCCGGGCCAGAGCCACCGCCGGTGCTGGCATGGCCCAGCAGCCCCCATCCCGGGGGTCCCGCTGCCACATCCCACCATCTTCACTCCGGCAAAGCGCCCGTTGGCTGTCGGGGGATGGGGCCACCTGCCCTTGGATGTCACCTTGGCCATGGGGCGAGTGGGGACACCCCCATCCCCGTGGGGACACGTGGGGTCCGCTCGGCCGCCTCCTCTCCTGGTTGCTGTTGAGCTGGTGCGGCAGAGCCACGCAGTGAAAAGCCGTGTCACTGTGTCACTGTGTCACCGTGCCATGCCGTGCCACCGTGGGGATGTGGTGGGCGCTGGGGGTCCCGGCCGCCCCCTCCCCTTCTCCGTCCGGGTGCTTTTATTGCACAACGCATGTCAAAGCGCGGGTTTGGTGCAGCGTTTCTCCACGGGGTTTTCATCTTTCTCCCCCCTCCCCGCCATCCGAAGGGATCTCAACGCTCGTTCTTTGTCTTTTCAAAATCACCCCCCCCAAAAAAAATAATGGGGGGGGAAAAAACAAACAAACAAAAAAAGAGAGGTGGAGAGGGGGGAGGGGCGCAGGGTGGAGGGGCAGCACTCTAGGAGCATCCGCATCTGTCAACCACCATTCCCGGGATCTTGCCGTAGATGATTTGTTGTTTATCGTTGAAGTAAAGCATATTGATGGGGGACATCTTGGTGGGGGTGCAGCAGGGCCCCGCCGACCCCCGGGGGTTGGCCTGTTGCACCAGGTGGGTGTGGGGGTACTTCTGCATGAACATGTACTCGCACTGCCCCGAGCAGTAGTTGGCTTTGTACCTCTTGGGAGCGATGATCCAGTCCCAGCCGAAGGCTTCGAAGTCCACGGTGAGGGGGTAGCGGCAGCAGCGCGACTCGGTCGAGTGCTCGTCGCAGTCCAGCCCCAGGTTGCGCCGCGAGCGCTTGTTGTTCTCCAGCACCCGCAGCTCCATGAAGGGGTGCTGGGGGGAGGGGGGAAGGGGGGCGTCAGGATCGGGTGCTGAGCCGGCGTCCCAGCATCCCAGCATCACATAGTCCCAGCATCACATGGTCCCAGCGTCCCAGCATCCCAGCATCACATAGTCCCAGCATCACATGGTCCCAGCGTCCCAGGGTCCCAGTGTCACAGCATCCCGGTGTCCCAGCGTCCCAGTGTCCCAGCATCCCAGCATCACATAGTCCCAGCGTCCCAGCATCCCAGCATCACAAGGTCCCAGCATCCCAGGGTCCCAGTATCCCAGCATCCCAGTGCCACAGGGTCTCAGCGTCCCTGCACCCCAGCATCACATAGTCTCAGCATCCCAGCATCACATGGTCCCAGTGTCCCAGCATCCCAGCATCACATGGTCCCAGTGTCCCAGCATCCGAGCATCACATGGTCTCAGCGTCCCAGCATCCCAGCATCACATGGTCTCAGCGTCCCAGCATCCCAGCATCACATGGTCCCAGCACCCCAGTGTCCTAGGGTCCCAGTGTCCCAGCATCCCAGTGTTCCAGCATCCCAGTATCACAGCATCACATAGTCCCAGCGTCCCAGCATCCCAGCATCACATGGTCCCAGCATCCCAGTGTCCCAGTGTCCCAGCGTCCCAGTGTCCCAACATTCCAGCATCACATGGTCCCAGCGTCCCAGTGTCCTAGGGTCCCAGTGTCCCAGCGTCCCAGTGTCCCAGCATCCCAGTGTCCCAGGGTCCCAGTGTCCCAGCATCCCAGCATCACACAGTCCCAGTGTCCCAGCATTCCAGCGTCCCAGTATCCCAGCATCCCAGTGTCCCAGGGTCCCAGTGTCCCAGCATCCCAGCATCACACAGTCCCAGTGTCCCAGCATTCCAGCGTCCCAGTGTCCCAGGGTCCCAGTGTCACAGCATCACACGGTCCCAGTGTCCCAGCATCCCAGCATCACACAGTCCCAGTGTCCCAGCATCCCAGCATCACATGGTCCCAGCATCCCAGTGTCCTAGGGTCCCAGTGTCCCAGCGTCCCAGTGTCCCAGCATCCCAGTGTCACAGCATCACAGCATCACATGGTCCCAGTGTCAGTGTCCCAGCATCCCAGTGTCCCAGTGTCCCAGCATCCCAGCATCCCAGCATCCCATGGTCCCAGCATCCCACATCCCACATGGTTCAGCAGAGCTGCCACCAGCCCCATGGATCTGCCACCAGTCCCACTGAGCTGCCACCAGCCCCACTGAGATGTCACCAGCTCCACTGAGGTGTCACCAGCCTCATTAGGGTGTCACCAGCCCCATGGAGTTGCCACCAGCCCCACTGAGGTGTCACCAGCCCTATGGAACTGCCACCAGTCCCATGGAAGTGTCATCAGCCTCATTAGGGTGTCACCAGCCCCAGCAAGGTGTCATCAGCCCCACTGAGCTGCCACCAGTCCCATGAATCTGCCACCAGCCCCACTGAGTTGTCATCAGCCCCATGGAGTTGCCACCAGTCTCATGGAGGTGTCACCAGCCCCACAGAGCTGCCACCAGCCCCACTGAGGTGTCACCAGCCCTATGCAGCTGCCACCAGCCCCATGGGTTGTCACCAGTGCCATCGAGGTGTCACCAGCCCCACGGAGCTGCCACCAGCTCTAGCAAGGTGTCACCAGCCCCAGTGAGGTGTCACCAGCCCTATGGAGTTTCCACCAGCCACATCAAGGTGTCACCAGCCCCATGGACCTGTCACCAGTCCCATGGAGGTGTCACCAGCCCCATGGAGCTGCCACTAGCCCTACTGAGGTGTCACCAGCCCCATTAGGATGTCACCAACCCCATTAGGGTGTCACCAGCCCCAGTGAGCTGCCACCAACCCCATGGAGGTGTGAGCAACCTCATGGATCTGCCACCAGCTCCCTGAGGTGTCACCAGCCCATGGAGCTGCCGCCAGCCCTACTGAGGTGTCACCAGCCCATGGAGCTGCCACCAGTCTCATGGAAGTGTCACCAGCCCCACGGAGCTGTGAGCAGCTCCTGGCAGAGGTCCCACTGAGCTCTGACCATCCCCACGGAGCCACAGCTGGCCCCACAGAGTTGTCATTGTCCCCGCAGAGCTTTCATCAGCCCCATGGGGGTGTCATTGTCCTCATGGAGGTGTGACCAGCCCCATGGAATCATCATCAGCTCATCAGAGTGGTGAAGCTGTGGCCAGCCCCACGGAGCCATCACTGTCCCCATAAAGCCATCACTGTCCCCACAGAGCCATCACTGTCCCCCCCATGGAACTGTGACTGTCCCCACAAAGCTGTGGCCAGTCCCACAGAGCCACCA
Organism: Falco cherrug; assembly: GCF_023634085.1. Classification (NCBI taxonomy): domain Eukaryota; kingdom Metazoa; phylum Chordata; class Aves; order Falconiformes; family Falconidae; genus Falco; species Falco cherrug. Next base: position 4,815,943 of record NC_073715.1, read on the forward strand.
CTGTCCCCATGAAGCCACCACTGTCCCCATGGAGCCATCACTGTCCCCATGGAGCTGTGACTGCCCCCACAAAGCTGTGGCCAGCCCCACGGAGCCAACACTGTCCCCAAAGAGCCATCACTGTCCCCCCCCTGAAGCCATCACTGTCCCCATGAAGCCACCACTGTCCCCATGGAGCTGCGACTGCCCCCACAAAGCTGTGGCCAGCCCCACAGAGCCATCACTGTCCCCATGGAGCCATCACTGTCCCCCCCCTGGAGCCATCACTGTCCCCATGGAGCTGTGACTGCCCCCACAGAGCTGTGACCCCCCTGTACCCCTCCCCATCACCCCCCCCTTTTGCCCTCCAGCTCCGGGGGATGACAACTGGGACCCCCGTACCCAGTCACACCCCACGGAGCTCCGCACAGCACCCACCCCCACCAACCACAGCGGGGGCATCCCGAGCCCCACGGCCACCCTGGGGGCTGCCACCTACCAGCCCTTCGGCGCCGGGTCCCAGCGAGGTGACGGCCAGGTCGTTGCCGTTGGGGTCGAAGGCGTTGATCTCGATGCCCCAGTTGTTCTGCGGTTGCTTGAACCAATTCTGCAGGACGTGCTTGAAGTCGATGCTCTGCCAGTGACCCAGGCGGGAGTTGAGGTCGATCTTGAGCGATCGGATACGGATGTGGCGGCTGCCCTCCTCCGTCACCGGCTTCAGGCGGAGGATCTGCAGGTAGACGGTGGAGGTGTGCTGCACGGGCCGCAGGTACACCCACAGCTGCGCCTTCACCACCTTGGTGAACATGATCTTGGGGCTGAAGTTGAAGAAGCAGCAATGGGGGTTGCCCTCGATCTGCACCACCGGGTCCGCTGTGGGAGGAAGGAGGCGTCAGGGCCGGCCCCGGGATCCCTCCCTCTCCTCCTCGTGGGATGCGGGGTGGGGGGCGAGCATCCTTCTTGTGGGATGCAGGTTCGAGGGTGAGCTCCTCCCAGAGTGGGATGTGGGGTCGGGGGTGAGCATCCTCCTCATGGGATGCAGGGTTGGGGGTGAGCATCCTTCTCGTGGGATGTGGAGTCGGGGGTGAGAATCGTCCTCTGGGATGCAGGGTTGGGGTGAGCATCCTCCTTGTGGGATGCAGGGTCAGGGATGCAGGGTCAGGGGTGAGCATCCTCCTGGCATGGGATGTGGAGTTGGGGGTGAGCATCCTCCTCTGGGATGCAGGGTGGGGGGCGAGCATCCTCCTCGTGGGATGCGGGGTGGGGGGCAAGCATCCTTCTTGTGGGATGTGGGTCGAGGGCAAGCTCGTCCCAGAGTGGGATGCGGGGTCAGGGATACAGGGTCAGGGGTGACCATCCTCCTCGTGGGATGTGGGGTTGGGAGCGAGCATCCTCCTTGTGGGATGTGGGGTGGGAGGCGAGCTCCTCCTCGTGGGATGCAGGGTCAGGGATGCAGGGTCAGGGGTGAGCATCCTCCTCGTGGGATGCGGGGTGGGGGGCGATCTCCTCGTGGGATGCAGGGTCAGGGGTGAGCATCCTCCTCGTGGGATGCAGGGGTAAGGGGTGAGCATCCTCCTTGTGGGATGCAGAGTCAGGAGTGAGCATCCTCCTCGTGGGATGAGGGGTCGAGGGCAAGCTCCTCCCAGAGTGGAGTGCAGGGTGGGGGGCGAGCATCCTCCTCGTGGGATGCAGGGTGGGGGGCGAGCATCCTCCTTGTGGGATGCAGGGTGGGGGGCGAGCATCCTCCTTGTGGGATGCGGGGTGGGGGGCGAGCTCCTCCTCGGTCATTAGGAGGTGAAGGGCAGGGCAGAGGCCACCCCAGGGGTCACTGCCCCTCCGGCCGCAATAAGGTCCCCGGCTGCCCCCTGACCCCGCGGCACCGGGACGCGTGATCCCCCGCGGGGGCGGCGGGAACCGGCCCCAGGCTGGGGGGGGCTGGCTTGAGCGGGGTGGGGGGCTCCAGCCCCACAGCAGGTGCTGTGGTGCAGCCGGTGCCCACCACGTCCCCTCGGGGCAGCCGGGAAGGTGCCCGGTGCTGCAGCCCCGGGGATGCGGCAGAGCCCCTGGGAGGGTCTGGGGCACCGAGCTGGGTACCACCAGGCTCCCCACGGGGGGTCCGGCCCGGTGGGCATCGCGAAGGTCAGCCATCTCCCACCCCCCCATCACCCCCCACCCTCCCATCTCCCACCCCCCCATCACCTCCCACCCCCCCCATCACCTCCCACCCTCCCATTTCCCACCCCCCCATCACCCCCCACCCTCCCATCTCCCACCCCCCCCATCATCTCCCACCCCCCCATCACCTCCCACCCTCCCCACACTTGTTTTCAGGGCAGCCCCCCCCCCCCCCAAAGCAGCCCCCATGCCTCACCCAGCACCCCGGGGGTGTCCCCAGGGATGGCAAAGGTGAGCGACCCCCACCCAGGGACACCCCCCCTGCTGGGGTGACCACCCCCAGCCCAAGCACCCTTCTGAGCCAGGGGTCCCCCAGCCCCACGGCAGCACCCCTAGAGCCCAGCCCTGCTCCAGCCCTCCCTGCTCGGCCAAACATCTGTGTCAAATTGAGCTGGGAATTTCGCCCCCCCCCACCCCCCCCAAAGCGCAGCCCCCTCCCCCTGCCACGCACCGGTCAGGTTTAATAGCACCCAGCTGCAGCGGGGCCATTTGCTGCGTGCGGGGCCCCCCGAACACATGGGGGTCACGACACCGGCCGCAGCCCCGGGGATGCCAGGCAGCCCCCCCGCTGCACCACACATAAACCAAAGTGACAGGGGCTGGGGGGGCGCAGGCGCCCACCGCCCAGACCCCTCCCACCAATTTGCTGCGCACAAGCCCCCCATTAAACCTGCACTTCCCCAGCAGCCCCCTGGTGCTTGGTGCCCCCCCCCCACCTCTTAACCCAGGGGGCAGGTTGTGCCCCCCAGCCCCTCAGAGGGGGCTTTGCCACCCGTCACCCCGGGGGTGTCATCACAGCCTGGGCCAGTGGCCACCTCGAGGGGGGTCACCCCGGGGGTGTCATCCAGCCTGGGCCAGTGGCCACCTCGAGGGGCTCCGTGGCCCCGGTGGCTTTAGGGGCCACGGTGGTGGTTTGCTCCGGGGTCATGGGGGGGGGGGGCTCTGCGGCACGGACCCCCCACGGGGGGGTGGGTTTGTAGGGGCTCCAAGTGAGCGATCCCAAAGCGGCACCGAAGCCCCTCGCTGCAGCACTGGGGGCACCAGGGGCACCGCTGACCCTCCTCCAGGCCGGGACTTGGGGGGCAGCGGGTGCCAGCGGCCCCCGGGGTGACAAGGGGGGTCTGGGGTGCTGGAGCGGGGGGGTCAGAGCGGGGGGGGCTCTGCCACGCTGGCTGCTCCTGGCACGGGGCTGCGGCGATGCCAGGATGCTCATCCCGTCGCTGTGGCAACGGGGGATAAAGGTTACCGGGACATCGGTCACAGCTGAGTATGTGCGGGGAGGGGGGCACCCCCGGGCTCCCCCCCTACCCCCCCCCGCTCTTTGTTCCCACCGGGGCCCGGATTTGGGGCTCCCACCTCTGCCCCGTTAACCCCTCCCCTGCTGCAGGGGACTGGAGACCCCCACCCCATCCATCCCCCCCAGATCCCAGCACCTTGGGGACCCCCCGACACCCAGAGGTGCCATGTGCCGGCGATGTCCCCACCGTGTCCCACTGACCTTGAGCAGCTCCAAGCGGCCCCCCAGCCCCCCCCCCGGGCCCCTCACCCAACCCGCCCCCCCCCCAGCCCCCCATCACCCTTCACTAAGCCCCCTCTACCCCACAGGTCGTGGGGGTCATGGGGAGCCCCTAAATGGGTTTAGGACCCAATTAACCCTCCTGGGGTAGTTAAAAAAAAATCCCGGGGGGGGGGGGGCTGGGGGGTGCGGGTGTGGGATTAACTGGGGGGGGGGGGGGCCGGGGGGAACCCGAGAGCTTTATGGCTTTGCTGCCTATAAAGCCCTTTCCCTCCTTCTGTTCAGGAACCATAAAACCCCACACAATTGCCACGGGGGGTGGGGGGGGTGCAGGGGGGGGGGGGGGGAGGAAAAAAAAATCATAATAATAACGGAGCGGCCGCAGCTGGGGCAGGCGGGACCCCCGGGGGCATCTGGTTGGGGGGGGCTGGGGCTGGAGGACCCCGGCTCGAGGGGGTCCTGGCCGGGGAGAGGGGCAGCCCCCTGGTATTTATTTGGGGCCCCCCCCCCCCGAGCTGTGAAATGGGGGGGGGGGGGGGGGGGCGGGGGGCTGCGTTAAGGCGGCGCAGGGAGGAAACCCCCAGCGTGTTGTCAATTTTATGGGTAATAAAATTTCAAAGCCGCCCGAGTCTATTAATGCCTGGGAAGGAAATTCGGCGGGGGGCTGCGGGGGGGGGGCAGCGCCTGACACTTCCCTCCCTTCCGCTCCCCTTCGCACCCGGCCCCCCCGGCCCCGCTCCACCGGGGGTCCCGCGCCCCCCCCCCACCCCCCCCCGGGGGTCCCGGCCCCGCAGCAGGTGGAGCCAGGGCTGGGCAGGGCGCTGGCACCGGGGGGAAACTGAGGCACGGGGGGGGCGGGGGGCGGGGGGCGGCCGCCCTGGACCCCCGGCTGCAGCCACGGCACGGCGCAGCAAAGCCCCGGGGACCCCTGTGTGTCCCCCCCCCGCCTGCCTGTCCCCAGCACGCCCCGCTGTCACCCTGCCGTCACCCCACTGTCACCCCGCCGTCACCCTGCCCTGTCACCCTGCCCTGTCACCCTGCCGTCACCCCGCTGTCACCCTGCCCTGTCATCCTGCCCTGTCACCCTGCTGTCACCCCGCTGTCACCCCGCTGTCACCCTGCCCTGTCACCCTGCCCTGTCACTCCTGCCCGTCACCCTGCTGTCACCCTGCCCTGTCACCTGCCCTGTCACCCTGCCGTCACCCTGCCCTGTCACCCTGCCGTCACCCTGCCATCACCCTGCCGTCACCCTGCCGTCACCCTGCTGTCACCCCGCCGTCACCCTGCCCTGTCACCCTGCCCTGTCACCCCGCCGTCACCCTGCCCTGTCACCCTGCCCTGTCACCCTGCCGTCACCTGCTGTCACCCCTGCCGTCACCCTGCTGTCACCCTGCTGACACCCTGCCCTGTCACCCTGCCCTGTCACCCCGCTGTCACCATGCTATCACCCCACCATCACCCTGCTGTCACCCCACCATCACCCTGCCGTCACCCTGCCGTGTCACCCTGCCGTCACCCCCATCACCCTACTGTCACCCTGCCCATTACCCCACTGTCACCCTGCTGTCACCCTGCCCGCCACCCTGCCGTCACCTCGCCATCACCCTGCCATGACCCCACCATCACCCCACTGTCACCCTGCCCTGTCACCCTGCCCGTCGCTCCACCATCACCCCGCTGTCACCCTGCCATCACCTTGCCCGTCACCCTGCTCTCACCCTGCTGTCACCCACCTGTCACCCTGCTGTCACTCTGCCCATCACTCTTCTGTCACCCTGCTGTCACTCTGCCCTGCCACCCTGCCCGTCACCCTGCTGTCACCCCACCGTCACCCTGCTGTCACCCTGACCATCACCCTGCTGTCACCCTGCCCATCACCCCGCCATCACCCTGCTGTCACTCTGCATGTCACCCCACTGTCATCCTGCTGTCACCTTGACCTCAAACTACCCTGTCACCCTGCCCTGTCACCCTGCTGTCACTCTGCCCATCACCCTGCCATCACCCTGCCCTGTCACCCTGCTGTCACCTCACTGTCACCCTGCCGTCACCCCGCCATCACCCTGCCCATCACCCCACCGTCACCCTGCTGTCACCCTGCCCTGTCACCCTGCCCTGTCACCCTGCCCATCACCCCCACCATCATCCCGCTGTCACCCGTCGTCACCCCGCTGTCACCCTGCCACGTGCCGCGGCCGAGCACTGGCACCCGCTGCCTGCTGTGGCCCTGGGGACCCAGAGGTCACCCGCGCTGTCTGCCCTGCGCCCCAGTCTGGTCCCAGTGCTGGGGCCGAGTCCCAGTACCCAGGGCCAGGTCCCAGTGCTGGGGCCGAGTCCCAATGCAAGTGCCAGGTCCCAGTACCCAGTGCCAGTGCTGGTCCCAGTGCCATGTCCCAGTGCCGGTGCTGGGTCCCAGTGCCAGTGCTGTGTCCCAGTGCTGGGTCCCAGTGCCAGTGCTGGCTCCCAGTGCTGGTGCTGCATCCCAGTACTGGCCAGGTCCCAGTACCCAGCACCAGCATTGGTGCTCGGGCTGGTGCCAGTGCTGGGTCTTGGTCCTGCTACCAGTGCCCCCTCCCACTTACTCACTGGTCCCAGTGCCAGCTCCCAGCACACAGTCCCAGCTCCCAGCACACAGAGGCCATTCCCAGTTCCTGCTGCCCCGTCCCAGTGCCCCGTCCCAGTGCCAGTGCTGGCTCCCAGTGCTGGTGCTGCATCCCAGTGCCGGCCAGGTCCCAGTACCCCAGCACCACTGTCGGTGCTTGGGCTGGTGCCAGTGCCGGGTCCTGGTCCCTACTACCAGTGCCCCCTCCCACTTACTCACTGGTCCCAGTGCCAGCTCCCAACACACAGTCCCAGCTCCCAGCACCCAGCACCCATTGGCCATTCCCAGTTCCTGCTGCCCCGTCCCAGTGCCAGTGCCACATCCCAGCACCAGTGCCAGCCGGGTCCCAGTACCCAGCACCAGTGTCAGTTCTTGGGCTGGTGCCAGTGCCGGGTCCTGATATCTGCTACCAGTGCCCAGTCCCACTTACTCACTGGTCCCAGTGCCAGCTCCCAGCACACAGTCCCAGCACCCAGGGGCCATTCCCAGTTCCCACTGCCCTGTCCCAGTGCCCCATCCCAGCACCCAGTGTTGGCTCCCAGGGCCGGTGCCACATCCCAGTGCCAGTGCTGGCCAGGTCCCAGTACTGGCCAGGTCCCAGTACCCAGTACCAGCATCGGTGCTTGGGCTGGTGCCAGTGCCGGGTCCTGGTCCCTACTACCAGTGTCCAGTCCCACTTACCCACTGGTCCCAGTGCCAGCTCCCAGCACCCAGTCCAAGCTCCCAGCACACAGTCCCACTTACTCACTGGTCCCAGTGCCAGCTCCCAGCACCCTGTCCCACTTACTCACTGGTCCCAGTGCTGGCTCCCAGCACCCAGTGCCAGCTCCCAGCTCTCCGTGCCAGCTCCCAGCACACAGTCCCAGCTCCCAGCACCCAGAGGCCATTCCCAGTTCCCGCTGCCCCATCCCAGTGCCTCGTCCCAGTGCCAGTGCTGGCTCCCTGTGCCAGTGCTGGCTCCCGGTGCCAGTGCCACATCCCAGTGCCAGTGCCAGCTGGGTCCCAGTACCCAGCACCAGCACTGGTTCTCAGGCTGGTGCCAGCGCCGGGTCCTGATCCCTACCACCAGTGCCCAGTCCCACTTACTCACTGGTCCCAGTACAAGCTCCCAGCACCCAGTCCCAGCTCCCAGCACACAGTCCCACTTACTCACTGGTCCCAGTGCCGGCTCCAGCACTCAGTCCCAGCTCCTAGCACTCAGTGCCAGCTCCCAGCACCCAGTCCCACTTACTCACTGTCCCAGTGCCAGCTCCCAGCACCCAGTCCCAGCTCCCAGCACACAGTCCCACTTACTCACTGGTCCCAGTGCTGGCTCCCAGCACCCAGTCCCAGCTCCCAGCACCCAGTCCCACTTGCTCACTGGTCCCAATGCCGGCTCCCAGCACTCAGTGTCAGCTCCCAGCACCCAGTCCCACTTACTCACTGGTCCCAGTGCTGGCTCCCAGCTCCCAGCACTCAGTGCCAGCTCCCAGCACCCAGCACCCAGGGGTCATTCCCAGTTCCCACTGCCCCGTCCGGGCCATCCCATGTCCCGGTGCCTCGGTGAGGCGGACGCATCCCGGGGGTGGGTGGGGGCCTCCGGGAGATGAAGGGGGGGGGGGACGACGACGACCACGGGCCGGTCCCCGGTGGGGGGGGTCAGGCGGTACCGGGGAGTGGGGGTGCGCGGGGTGAGGCAGGCCGGGGGGGCCGCGGGGGTTGGGAAGGGAGGGCTGGGGGTGGGGGGGGGTGGGGGTGGGGGGGGTGGGGGGGTGGGGGGGGTCGCCTTTGGGCGAAGTTTTGCAGCGGCGGCGGGGCGGAACAAAGGCGGCACTGACTTTCCTGGGCCATGCTGATGACGGTCTCGGTGGTGGCGTGATACTCGTCCTCCTCAGGTACTCGTCGTGCTGCAGCGAGTCCCCCTGGAAGTCGTGGAGGTCCAGGAGCTGCTGGAGCGGCGGGGCCTTGGGCAGCAGCTGCTCCACCACCTCCCGGGTGATGTTGGGGGCTTCCTTCAGCCGCAGCTTGCTCAGGATCTGCGACTTGATGCTCTCCAGCCGCAGCTCCTTGCTGTGCCGCCGCCAGAGGCACACGGGGCAGGCGGCTTCCGAGGCGGGGGGGTTGCGTTTCCCCCCCCCCCGCCGCCCCCAGCAAAGCGAAGAAACACAGCCAAACCGGAGCCATCCGGGGGGGGAAAAAAAAGGGGAGGAAAAAAAAAAAAAAAAAAACGGAGGAAAAAAAAAAAAAAACGGGGGTCCCCTACGCCGGGCCGCCCCCCCGCCCCGCTTCCACCGCAACGCGCAAGGGGCGCGGAACGGGGGGAAGGCGGGTAACGGTGGCGGGGGCGGGGAAGCGGGGGGCGGTGAGGGACCGGGCGGGGGGTGGAGGGGGGGGGGGGGGTGAGAAAAAAAGCGGCGGCAGCGGCGGCCCCCGGGTTTTATACCCCAAGAGAAGTGTGTCGTCAGCGGCCTTGATTGGCTGCGGGCGCACAAAAGAGGTTTCTGGCAGGGGCTTGTCACCAGCCGCCGCCGGCCCCCCGAGCACCGGGAACGCCCCGCCGCCGCCGCGGGCTGCCCGGTGGGCTGCGCGACCCCCCCCCGCCCCTCCCCAGCCCGCCCCCCGCCCGCCCCGCCGCACTTGCCGGGAGTTGGGTCCCGCCGCGCCGCCCCCCGGCACCGGCGATGCGCTCC
>NC_073715.1:4825083-4911374 GCF_023634085.1 Falco cherrug
CGGGGGGGTGCCCTGCACGGGTGGGCTTTGCCACCCCCGCCGTGCCATGCCGTGCCGTGCCGTGCCATGCCGTGTTGTGTCGTGCCGTGCCGTGCCATGCCGTGCCGTGCCGTGCCGTGCCGTGCCGTGCCATGCCGTGTTGTGTCGTGCCGTGCCGTGCCGTGCCATGCCGTGCCGTGCCGTGCCGTGCCGTGCCGTGCCGTGCCATGCCGTGTTGTGTCGTGCCGTGCCGTGCCATGCCATGCCGTGCCATGCCATGCTGTGCCGTGCCGTGCCGTGCCATGCTGTGCTGTGCCATGCCGTGCTGTGTCGTGCCGTGCCGTGCCATGCTGTGTCATGCCGTGTCGTGCCGTGTCGTGCCGTGCCACGCCGTCTTGTGTCGTGCCGTACCGTGCCATGCCATGCCGTGCCGTGCCATGCTGTGTCATGCCATGTCGTGCCGTGCCGTGCCGTGCCATGCTGTGTCATGCCGTGCCGTGCCATGCCATGCCGTGCCGTGCCATGCCGTGCCATGCCGTGCCATGCCGTGCCATGCCATGCTGTGCCGCGCCGTGCCGTGCCGTGCCGTGCCATGCTCTGTCATGCCATGTTGTGTCGTGCCGTACCGTGCCATGCCGTGCCGTGCCGTGCCATGCTGTGCCGTGTCGTGCCGTGCCGTGCCGTGCCGTGCCGTGCTGTGTCATGCCATGTCGTGCTGTGCCACACCGTGCTATGTGACATCATGCCATGCCGTGCCATGGGACATCATGCTGTGCCATGCTGTGTCATACGACATCATGCCATGCCATGCCGTGCCGTACTGTGCCATGTCATGTGACATCATGCCGTACCATGCCGTGTCACGTGACATCATGCCATGCCGTGCCGTGCCGTGCCATGCTGTGCCATGCCATGCTGTACCATGCCGTGCCATGCCGTGCCGTGCCATGCCGTGCCATGCTGTGCCGTGCCATGCCGTGCTGTGCCATGCCGTGCTGTGCTGTGCCATGCCGTGCCGTGCCATGCCGTGCCGTGCCATGCCGTGCTGTGCCATGCCGTGCTGTGCCATGCCATGCTGTGCCGTGCCATGCCGTGCCATGCCATGCCATGCCATGCCATGCCATGCCTTGCTGTGCCATGCTGTGTCATACGACATCATGCCATGCCATGCCGTGCTGTACTGTGCCATGTCATGTGACATCATGCCGTACCATGCCGTGTCATGTGACATCATGCCATGCCATGCCGTGCCATGCTGTGCTGTGTGCCATGTCATGTGACATCATGCTGTACCATGTTGTGCCATGCTGTGCCATGTGACATCATGCTGTGCCACACCATGCCATGCTGTGCTGTGCCATGCCACCCCAGCTCCACTGTGTCACCTTGGCTGTGCCATGCCATGCTGTACCATGCTGTGCCAAGCTGTGCCATGCCATGCTGTGCTGTGCCATGCTGTACCATGCTGTGCCGTGCCATGCCATGCTGTACCATGCTGTGCCATGCTGTGCCAAGCTGTGCCATGCCATGCTGTGCCATGCCGTGCTCTGCTGTGCCATGCTGTACCATGCTGTGCCATGCCATGCCATGCTGTACCATGCTGTGCCATGCTGTGCCATGCCGTGCCGTGCCGTGCCATGCTGTACCATGCTGTACCAAGCTGTGCCATGCCGTGCCGTGCTGTGCCATGCTGTACCATGCCGTGCCGTGCCATGCCATGCTGTACCATGCTGTGCCAAGCTGTGCCATGCCGTGCCGTGCTGTACCATGCTGTACCATGCCGTGCCGTGCCATGCCATGCTGTACCATGCTGTGCCATGCCGTGCCGTGCCATGCCATGCTGTACCATGCTGTGCCGTGCCGTGCCAAGCTGTGCCATGCCATGCTGTACAATGCTGTGCCATGCCGTGCCGTGCCACCCAGCCTGGCCTTGCCCGGCATCACCCTCTCGCTTCCTCCCCAGTGCGGCTTCTTCACGCGGAGCACCCGGCAGTCCCGCTACGCCGCTAACTATTACCGGGCCCGCCTGGGCCTGCAGCCCTCGGCGGCGGAGCAGCAGGCGCTGGAGGGCGAGCGGTAACGGCGCTGAGCCGGCACAGCCCCGGGGGCAGCGGGCACGGGTGTGCAGGGGCCTGGGGGGGTCGTGGGCACGCGGCGTGGGTGTGCGGGGGCTGGCAGCGTGCCGAGGCGGAGGGATGAGGGTCTGCGGTGTCTGTGTGCGGTGTGCGAGGGTTTGCAGTGCCCAAACTGGGACATACTGGGTTTGCAGTGCCCAGACTGGGACATACTGGGTTTGCATTGCCCAGACTGGGACATACTGGGTTTGCAGTGCCCGACCTGGGACATTCTGGGGTTTGCAGTGCCCAAACTGGGACATACTGGGTTTGCAGTGCCCAAACTGGGACATACTGTGGTTTACAGTGCCCAAACTGGGACATACTGGGTTTGCAGTGCCCGAACTGGGACATACTGGGGTTTGCAGTGCCCAAACTGGGACATACTGGGTTTGCAGTGCCCAGACTGGGACAAACTGGGGTTTGCAGTGCCCAAACTGGGACATACTGGGGTTTGCAGTGCCTGAACTGGGACATTCTGGGGTTTGCAGTGCCCAGACTGGGACAAACTGGGGTTTGCAGTGCCCGAGCTGGGACATAGTGGGTTTGCAGTGTCCAAACTGGGACATACTGGGGTTTGCAGTGCCCAGACTGGGACATACTGGGGTTTGCAGTGCCCGAACTGGGACATACTGGGTTTGCATTGCCCAGACTGGGACATAGTGGGTTTGCAGTGCCCAAACTGGGACATACTGGGTTTGCAGTGCCTGAACTGGGATGTGTGAGGTTTTGCAGTGCCCGACCTGGGACATACTGGGTTTGCATTGCCCAGACTGGGACATACTGGGGTTTGCAGTGCCCAGACTGGGACATGCTGTGTTTGCAGTACCCAGACTGGGACATACTGGGGTTTGCAGTGCCCAAACTGGGACATACTGGGGTTTGCAGTGCCCGAGCTGGGACATAGTGGGTTTGCAGTGCCCAAACTGGGACATACTGGGTTTGCAGTGCCCAAACTGGGACATACTGGGTTTGCATTGCCCAGACTGGGACATAGTGGGTTTGCCGTGCCCAGACTGGGATGTACTGGGTTTGCAGTGCCTGAACTGGGATGTGTGAGGGTTTGCAGTGCCCGACCTGGGACATACTGGGTTTGCAGTGCCCAAACTGGGACATACTGGGTTTGCAGTGCCCGAACTGGGATGTGTGAGGGTTTGCAGTGCCCAAACTGGGGAAAACTGGTTTTGAAGTGCCCAAACTGGGACATACTGGGTTTGCATTGCCCAGACTGGGACATACTGGGTTTGCAGTGCCCAAACTGGGACATACTGGGTTTGCAGTGCCCAAACTGGGATGTGTGAGGGTTTGCAGTGCCCAAACTGGGACAAACTGGTTTTGCAGTGCCCAAACTGGGACATAGTGGGTTTGCAGTGCCCAGACTGGGACATACTGGGTTTGCATTGCCCAGACTGGGACATACTGGGTTTGCAGTGCCCGACCTGGGACATTCTGGGGTTTGCAGTGCCCAAACTGGGACATACTGGGTTTGCAGTGCCCAAACTGGGACATACTGTGGTTTACAGTGCCCAAACTGGGACATACTGGGTTTGCAGTGCCCGAACTGGGACATACTGGGGTTTGCAGTGCCCAAACTGGGACATACTGGGTTTGCAGTGCCCAGACTGGGACAAACTGGGGTTTGCAGTGCCCAAACTGGGACATACTGGGGTTTGCAGTGCCTGAACTGGGACATTCTGGGGTTTGCAGTGCCCAGACTGGGACAAACTGGGGTTTGCAGTGCCCGAGCTGGGACATAGTGGGTTTGCAGTGTCCAAACTGGGACATACTGGGGTTTGCAGTGCCCAGACTGGGACATACTGGGGTTTGCAGTGCCCGAACTGGGACATACTGGGTTTGCATTGCCCAGACTGGGACATAGTGGGTTTGCAGTGCCCAAACTGGGACATACTGGGTTTGCAGTGCCTGAACTGGGATGTGTGAGGTTTTGCAGTGCCCGACCTGGGACATACTGGGTTTGCATTGCCCAGACTGGGACATACTGGGGTTTGCAGTGCCCAGACTGGGACATGCTGTGTTTGCAGTACCCAGACTGGGACATACTGGGGTTTGCAGTGCCCAAACTGGGACATACTGGGGTTTGCAGTGCCCGAGCTGGGACATAGTGGGTTTGCAGTGCCCAAACTGGGACATACTGGGTTTGCAGTGCCCAAACTGGGACATACTGGGTTTGCATTGCCCAGACTGGGACATAGTGGGTTTGCCGTGCCCAGACTGGGATGTACTGGGTTTGCAGTGCCTGAACTGGGATGTGTGAGGGTTTGCAGTGCCCGACCTGGGACATACTGGGTTTGCAGTGCCCAAACTGGGACATACTGGGTTTGCAGTGCCCGAACTGGGATGTGTGAGGGTTTGCAGTGCCCAAACTGGGGAAAACTGGTTTTGAAGTGCCCAAACTGGGACATACTGGGTTTGCATTGCCCAGACTGGGACATACTGGGTTTGCAGTGCCCAAACTGGGACATACTGGGTTTGCAGTGCCCAAACTGGGATGTGTGAGGGTTTGCAGTGCCCAAACTGGGACAAACTGGTTTTGCAGTGCCCAAACTGGGACATAGTGGGTTTGCAGTGCCCAGACTGGGACATACTGGGTTTGCATTGCCCAGACTGGGACATACTGGGTTTGCAGTGCCCGACCTGGGACATTCTGGGGTTTGCAGTGCCCAAACTGGGACATACTGGGTTTGCAGTGCCCAAACTGGGACATACTGTGGTTTACAGTGCCCAAACTGGGACATACTGGGTTTGCAGTGCCCGAACTGGGACATACTGGGGTTTGCAGTGCCCAAACTGGGACATACTGGGTTTGCAGTGCCCAGACTGGGACAAACTGGGGTTTGCAGTGCCCAAACTGGGACATACTGGGGTTTGCAGTGCCTGAACTGGGACATTCTGGGGTTTGCAGTGCCCAGACTGGGACAAACTGGGGTTTGCAGTGCCCGAGCTGGGACATAGTGGGTTTGCAGTGTCCAAACTGGGACATACTGGGGTTTGCAGTGCCCAGACTGGGACATACTGGGGTTTGCAGTGCCCGAACTGGGACATACTGGGTTTGCATTGCCCAGACTGGGACATAGTGGGTTTGCAGTGCCCAAACTGGGACATACTGGGTTTGCAGTGCCTGAACTGGGATGTGTGAGGTTTTGCAGTGCCCGACCTGGGACATACTGGGTTTGCATTGCCCAGACTGGGACATACTGGGGTTTGCAGTGCCCAGACTGGGACATGCTGTGTTTGCAGTACCCAGACTGGGACATACTGGGGTTTGCAGTGCCCAGACTGGGACAAACTGGGGTTTGTAGTGCCCGAGCTGGGACATACTGGGTTTGCATTGCCCAGACTGGGACATACTGGGGTTTGCAGTGCCCAAACTGGGACATACTGGGTTTGCATTGCCCAGACTGGGACATACTGGGTTTGCAGTGCCCGGACTGGGACATACTGGGTTTGAAGTGCCTGAACTGGGACATACTGGGGTTTGCAGTGCCCAAACTGGGATGTGTGAGGTTTTGCAGTGCCCGAACTGGGACATACTGGGTTTGCATTGCCCAGACTGGGACATAGTGGGTTTGCAGTGCCCAGACTGGGACATGCTGTGTTTGCAGTACCCAGACTGGGACATACTGGGGTTTGCAGTGCCCAGACTGGGACATACTGGGGGTTTGCAGTGCCCGAGCTGGGACATAGTGGGTTTGCAGTGCCCAAACTGGGACATACTGGGTTTGCAGTGCCCGGACTGGGACATACTGGGTTTGCATTGCCCAGACTGGGACATAGTGGGTTTGCCGTGCCCAGACTGGGATGTACTGGGTTTGCAGTGCCCGAACTGGGACGTACTGGGTTTGCAGTGCCCAGACTGGGACATACTGGGGTTTGCAGTACCCAAACTGGGACATACTGGGTTTGCATTGCCCAGACTGGGACATACTGGGGTTTGCAGTGCCCAAACTGGGACATACTGGGGTTTGCAGTGCCCGAGCTGGGACATAGTGGGGTTTGCAGTGCCCAAACTGGGACATACTGGGTTTGCAGTGCCAAACTGGGACATACTGGGTTTGCATTGCCCAGACTGGGACATAGTGGGTTTGCCGTGCCCAGACTGGGACATACTGGGGTTTGCAGTGCCCAGACTGGGACATACTGGGGTTTGCAGTGCCCGAACTGGGACATACTGGGTTTGCATTGCCCAGACTGGGACATAGTGGGTTTGCAGTGCCCAAACTGGGACATACTGGGTTTGCAGTGCCTGAACTGGGATGTGTGAGGTTTTGCAGTGCCCGACCTGGGACATACTGGGTTTGCATTGCCCAGACTGGGACATACTGGGGTTTGCAGTGCCCAGACTGGGACATGCTGTGTTTGCAGTACCCAGACTGGGACATACTGGGGTTTGCAGTGCCCAGACTGGGACAAACTGGGGTTTGTAGTGCCCGAGCTGGGACATACTGGGTTTGCATTGCCCAGACTGGGACATACTGGGGTTTGCAGTGCCCAAACTGGGACATACTGGGTTTGCATTGCCCAGACTGGGACATACTGGGTTTGCAGTGCCCGGACTGGGACATACTGGGTTTGAAGTGCCTGAACTGGGACATACTGGGGTTTGCAGTGCCCAAACTGGGATGTGTGAGGTTTTGCAGTGCCCGAACTGGGACATACTGGGTTTGCATTGCCCAGACTGGGACATAGTGGGTTTGCAGTGCCCAGACTGGGACATGCTGTGTTTGCAGTACCCAGACTGGGACATACTGGGGTTTGCAGTGCCCAGACTGGGACATACTGGGGTTTGCAGTGCCCGAGCTGGGACATAGTGGGTTTGCAGTGCCCAAACTGGGACATACTGGGTTTGCAGTGCCCGGACTGGGACATACTGGGTTTGCATTGCCCAGACTGGGACATAGTGGGTTTGCCGTGCCCAGACTGGGATGTACTGGGTTTGCAGTGCCCGAACTGGGACGTACTGGGTTTGCAGTGCCCAGACTGGGACATACTGGGGTTTGCAGTACCCAAACTGGGACATACTGGGTTTGCATTGCCCAGACTGGGACATACTGGGGTTTGCAGTGCCCAAACTGGGACATACTGGGGTTTGCAGTGCCCGAGCTGGGACATAGTGGGTTTGCAGTGCCCAAACTGGGACATACTGGGTTTGCAGTGCCCAAACTGGGACATACTGGGTTTGCATTGCCCAGACTGGGACATAGTGGGTTTGCCGTGCCCAGACTGGGATGTACTGGGTTTGCAGTGCCTGAACTGGGATGTGTGAGGGTTTGCAGTGCCCGACCTGGGACATACTGGGTTTGCAGTGCCCAAACTGGGACATACTGGGTTTGCAGTGCCCGAACTGGGATGTGTGAGGGTTTGCAGTGCCCAAACTGGGGAAAACTGGTTTTGAAGTGCCCAAACTGGGACATACTGGGTTTGCATTGCCCAGACTGGGACATACTGGGTTTGCAGTGCCCAAACTGGGATGTGTGAGGGTTTGCAGTGCCCAAACTGGGATGTGTGAGGGTTTGCAGTGCCCAAACTGGGACAAACTGGTTTTGCAGTGCCCAAACTGGGACATAGTGGGTTTGCAGTGCCCAGACTGGGACATACTGGGTTTGCATTGCCCAGACTGGGACATACTGGGTTTGCAGTGCCCGACCTGGGACATTCTGGGGTTTGCAGTGCCCAAACTGGGACATACTGGGTTTGCAGTGCCCAAACTGGGACATACTGTGGTTTACAGTGCCCAAACTGGGACATACTGGGTTTGCAGTGCCCGAACTGGGACATACTGGGGTTTGCAGTGCCCAAACTGGGACATACTGGGTTTGCAGTGCCCAGACTGGGACAAACTGGGGTTTGCAGTGCCCAAACTGGGACATACTGGGGTTTGCAGTGCCTGAACTGGGACATTCTGGGGTTTGCAGTGCCCAGACTGGGACAAACTGGGGTTTGCAGTGCCCGAGCTGGGACATAGTGGGTTTTGCAGTGTCCAAACTGGGACATACTGGGGTTTGCAGTGCCCAGACTGGGACATACTGGGGTTTGCAGTGCCCGAACTGGGACATACTGGGTTTGCATTGCCCAGACTGGGACATAGTGGGTTTGCAGTGCCCAAACTGGGACATACTGGGTTTGCAGTGCCTGAACTGGGATGTGTGAGGTTTTTGCAGTGCCCGACCTGGGACATACTGGGTTTGCATTGCCCAGACTGGGACATACTGGGGTTTGCAGTGCCCAGACTGGGACATGCTGTGTTTGCAGTACCCAGACTGGGACATACTGGGGTTTTGCAGTGCCCAGACTGGGACAAACTGGGGTTTGTAGTGCCCGAGCTGGGACATACTGGGTTTGCAGTGCCCAGACTGGGACATACTGGGGTTTGCAGTGCCCAAACTGGGACATACTGGGTTTGCATTGCCCAGACTGGGACATACTGGGTTTGCAGTGCCCGGACTGGGACATACTGGGTTTGAAGTGCCTGAACTGGGACATACTGGGGTTTGCAGTGCCCAAACTGGGATGTGTGAGGTTTTGCAGTGCCCGAACTGGGACATACTGGGTTTGCATTGCCCAGACTGGGACATAGTGGGTTTGCAGTGCCCAGACTGGGACATGCTGTGTTTGCAGTACCCAGACTGGGACATACTGGGGTTTGCAGTGCCCAGACTGGGACATACTGGGGTTTGCAGTGCCCGAGCTGGGACATAGTGGGTTTGCAGTGCCCAAACTGGGACATACTGGGTTTGCAGTGCCCGGACTGGGACATACTGGGTTTGCATTGCCCAGACTGGGACATAGTGGGTTTGCCGTGCCCAGACTGGGATGTACTGGGTTTGCAGTGCCCGAACTGGGACGTACTGGGTTTGCAGTGCCCAGACTGGGACATACTGGGGTTTGCAGTACCCAAACTGGGACATACTGGGTTTGCATTGCCCAGACTGGGACATACTGGGGTTTGCAGTGCCCAGACTGGGACATACTGGGTTTGCAGTGCCCAAACTGGGATGTGTGAGGGTTTGCAGTGCCCAGACAGGGACATACTGGGTTTGCAGTGCCCAAACTGGGACGTACTGGGGTTTGCAGTGCCCAAACTGGGACATACTGGGGTTTGCAGTGCCCAAACTGGGACATACTGGTTTTGCATTGCCCAGACTGGGACATACTGGGTTTGCAGTGCCCAGACTGGGACATACTGGGTTTGCAGTGCCCGAACTGGGACATTCTGGGGTTTGCAGTGCCCAAACTGGGACATTCTGGGGTTTGCAGTGCCCAAACTGGGACATACTGGGTTTGCAGTGCCCAAACTGGGACATACTGTAGTTTACAGTGCCCAAACTGGGACATACTGGGTTTGCAGTGCCCGAACTGGGACATACTGGGGTTTGCAGTGCCCAAACTGGGACATACTGGGGTTTGCAGTGCCCAGACTGGGACATGCTGTGTTTGCAGTACCCAGACTGGGACATACTGGGGTTTGCAGTGCCCAGACTGGGACAAACTGGGGTTTGTAGTGCCCGAGCTGGGACATAGTGGGTTTGCAGTGTCCGAACTGGGACATACTGGGGTTTGCAGTGCCCAGACTGGGACATACTGTGTTTGCAGTACCCAAACTGGGACATACTGGGGTTTGCAGTGCCCAGACTGGGACATACTGGGGTTTGCAGTGCCCAAACTGGGACATACTGGGTTTGCATTGCCCAGACTGGGACATACTGGGTTTGCAGTGCCCGGACTGGGACATACTGGGTTTGAAGTGCCTGAACTGGGACATACTGGGGTTTGCAGTGCTTGAACTGGGATGTGTGAGGTTTTGCAGTGCCCGAACTGGGACATACTGGGTTTGCATTGCCCAGACTGGGACATACTGGGGTTTGCAGTGCCCAGACTGGGACATACTGGGGTTTGCAGTGCCCGAGCTGGGACATAGTGGGTTTGCAGTGCCCAAACTGGGACATACTGGGTTTGCAGTGCCCAAACTGGGACATACTGGGTTTGCATTGCCCAGACTGGGACATAGTGGGTTTGCCGTGCCCAGACTGGGATGTACTGGGTTTGCAGTGCCCGAACTGGGATGTACTGGGTTTGCAGTGCCCAAACTGGGACATACTGGGGTTTGCAGTACCCAAACTGGGACATACTGGGTTTGCATTGCCCAGACTGGGACATACTGGGTTTGCAGTGCCCGGACTGGGACATACTGGGGTTTGCAGTGCCCGAACAGGGACATACTGGGGTTTGCAGTGCCCAGACTGGGACATACTGGGTTTGCATTGCCCAGACTGGGACATACTGGGTTTGCAGTGCCCGGACTGGGACATACTGGGGTTTGCAGTGCCCAGACTGGGACATACTGGGTTTGCAGTGCCCAAACTGGGACATACTGGGGTTTGCAGTGCCCGAACTGGGACATACTGGGTTTGCATTGCCCGAACTGGGACATACTGGGTTTGCAGTGCCAGCACAACCCCCCCGTGCCCCCTGCCCTTCGGGGCCGAGCCGGGGTGACCCCGGGGGGGCCCTGACTCGCCGCCCCCCGCAGCTGGGCTTCTTCCGCCGGGCCCGCTCCGCGCCGCCGGCCGTGCCGCAGTACCACGCCGTGAAGATCCCGCGGGAGGAGCGGCAGCAGTTCCGCGAGGAGAAGACGGGCACCATCCAACGGAAGGAGTGGGCCGCCAACCCCCGCCCGGCCAGCGACGGCCACCTCACCCCCAGCTCGGCCTAGGCCCTCGGCGCGGCCGTGGGGCCGCCGTGGGGCCGGCGCGGGGGGCACCGGAGACGGGACCCTCCTCCGTGGCGGTGCCCTGGGAAGGAGCCAGCGGGGCACAACGCGTTGGCCAGCGCACACGGGATGGATCGTACCGTGGGACGGGGCCATTGGCCCCACGGAGGGGCTCGGCCCCACGGAGGGGTCGGCCTCATGGGGGGGACTCGGACCCATGGGGGGGGCTCGGCCCCATGGCGGGGGGCTCGGCCCCACAGCGATGCTCAACTCAATAAAAGAACCAGCTCCTCCGACAAAGACCATGTCCCTTCCTGGGGGTGTCGGCCATGCTGGGTGAGGCCCCATGGGGGCCGCCATGATGGGTGTGGCCGTGGGGCTGGAGGTCGCCATGATGGGTGTGGGTGGGGGGTGCCGCCATGATGGCGGCGGCCTTAGCGGCGGGCGGCAGCGCTGCAGGGGTCGGCCCGAGGGCTGTCTGCCGGGATAACGGGCCGTGTCCCCGTCCCCATCCTCATCCCCCTCCCCGCGGGCTGGGCCTGGCCGCCCCCGCCCCGCCAGGAACGGCGGTTCACAGCGGAGGAGGCGCGGCTCTGCCCTTAGCCAAGATGGCGGCGCCCGGAGCTAAGATGGCGCCGCGCCGCAGGGAACGCGCGGAGCTTTCAAGATGGCGGCGCCCTGTGCGGCTTCGGCGCGCTTGATGTGACGTCACCTCCTACTTCCGGGAGGTATCCGGAAGTGGCGCCGTCCATGGAGGCGGCCGGGTGGACGCCGTCGCGGGGCGGCTGGAGCCTCCGCTCCCGGGGATGGTGAGGCTGCGGCGGCGGCACCGGGGCCGGCACCGGCTGCTCTGGGGGGGCTGCCCCGCGGGAGGCGGCGGCCGGGGCGGGGGGATGGAGCCGGGTCCTCCCCGGCGCGGGGGCGTTTGGCTGGGGGACCTCGACAGGGCCCTGCGCCCCACCCCCCCCAGCCCCGCCGTGTCCCCCCCTGCCCCCTCCTGGGGTCGCCCCGGTGTCCCCCTTCTCCCCTCCTTTGGTCACCCAGGTGTCCCCTGGCGTGTCCCTCGGCCCCCCGCGCCCCCTCCCTTCCCCCTCTGTGTCCCCCTACGCCCCACAGGGTTGAGCCCCCCCGCCCCAGGCTGCCCCCCCAGGGTGTGGTGGGGGGCGCAGAGGTCCCGGCTGCCCCACAGCCCTGCGGGTGGACTCTGGGGGGGGGTGGGCAGTTGGGGACCCCCACCTCCTGTGTCCCCTCCAGACGTGCTGCTCTCCGGACTGATGGCGTCGGGCGCGACGAGCCGCTCCGAGGACGAGGAGTCGCTGGCGGGGCAGAAGCGGGGCCCGGCCCAGGCCTCGGGCGCCATCCCCAAGCGCCGCAGCTCCTCGCGGTACGTGGGGGGGGGGAGACGGGGGGCGTGGGGCTGAGGCTGACCCCCCTGCCCACCCCCCCCTGCCCACCCCCCCCTGCCTTCCCCTGCTGCCCATCCCCCCTGCCTGCCCCACTGCCTGCTGCCCCCCCTGCCCACTCCCCTGCCAGCCTGTGCCCCCCTGCCCCCTCCTTGCCCCTTCTGCCCCCCCCCCCCGGCCTGCTGCCCCCCCCGCCTGCCTGCCTGCCCCCCCCGCCTGCTGTCCCCCCACCCCCCTGCCAGCCTGTGCCCTGCTGCCCTCTCCTGCTGCCTTCCCTCCCTGTCTGCCCCCCCCCCGCCCCCCGCTGCCTTCGCCCCTGCCCGCCCCCTGCCCGCCGCCTGCCTGTGGTAGGGGGCAGCCCGCGGGCCCCGGGACTCGGAGCCGTCTCGTTTCCTCCAGGTTCATCAAGCGGAAGAAGTTTGACGATGAGCTGGTAGAGAGCAGCCTGGCCAAATCCTCCAGCCGGGCCAAGGGCGCTGCCGGCGTCGAGCCCGGCCGCTGCTCGGGCAGCGAGCCTTCCTCCAGCGAGAAGAAGAAGGTGAGGGGCCAGCCGTGGGGGGCGGGGCGGGGGGGTCTGGGAAGCTCAGAGAGCCCCCAAACCCCCATTTCTCCCCCCTCCCCCCCCCCTCCCAGGTCTCCAAGTCTGTGTCCACCCCCATCGCGCCCAGCCCGGTGCCGACCCCCGGCCTCGCCAAGCGGATGAAGAAGAGCAAACAGCCCCTGCAGGTGACCAAGGACCTGGGCCGCTGGAAACCCGCCGACGACCTTCTGCTCATTAACGCCGTGCTGCAGGTAACGACCCCCGGGGGGGGGTGGTGCGGGGCTGCCTGTCCCCTGGGGACCCTGGCAGGGATGTGTTTGCCACCCCTGCGTTTCGGGGTGGCCCCCAGGGCCTGTCCCCTCAGCCCGGTGGCTTTTCCAGACCAACGACTTGACATCCGTTCACTTGGGCGTCAAGTTCAGCTGCCGCTTCAACCTGCGGGAGATCCAGGAGCGGTGGTACGCGCTCCTCTACGACCCCATCATCTCCAAGTGAGTGTGGGGTGGGTCTGGAGGGGGCAGAGCCACCCTGGGGGGGGGACAGGGGGGGCTCTCACACCGCCTCCCCGCCCCCCCCACCGCAGGCTGGCCTGCCAGGCCATGCGGCAGCTGCACCCCCGAGGGCCATCGCCGCCATCCAGAGCAAAGTGCTTTTCAGCAAAGCCGAGGAGCAGCTGCTGAACAAGGTGGGATCGGTAAGAGCTGGCCGGGAGCACGGTGGGGTGGGGGGCTCCAGGTTGGGGTGTGAGGGTCCTGGGTGCCATGTGTGTCCCCTCCTCTGGGTGTGGGGCTCTGGGTGGGGGTCCTGGGTGGCCTGTGTCCCCCCTTCTCTGGGGTGGGGGGCTCCAGGTTGGGGTGTGGGGCTCTGGGTGGGGGTCCTGGGTGCCATGTGTCCCTCCTTATCGGGGTGTGGGGCTCTGGGTGGGGGTCCTTGGGTGCCCTATGTCCCCCCTCCTCTGAGGTGGGGGGGCTCCAGGTTGGGGTGTGGGGCTCTGGGTCGGGGTCCTGGGTGCCATGTGTCCCTCCTTCTCGGGGTGTGGGGCTCTCGTGGGGGTCCTGGTGCCCTGTGTCCCCCCTCCTCTGGGGTGGGGGGCTCCAGGTTGGGGTGTGGGGCTCTGGGTCGGGGTCCTGGGTGCCCTGTGTCCCCCCTCCTCTGGGGTGGGGGGCTCCAGGTTGGGGTGTGGGGCTCTGGGGGGGGTCCTGGGTGCCATGCGTCCCCCCCTCCTTCCTCTCCGCAGACCAGCCAGCCCACGCTCGACACCTTCCAGGAGCTGCTCCACAAACATCCCGACGTTTTCTATCCCTCCCGGACAGCCAAGGCCCTGCAGCTCCACTGGCAGCTCATGAAGCAGTACTACCTGCTGGATGACCAGACCGGTGAGGCTAGGGGGGGTCCCCCTGGCCCCCCCCCCGCCCCCCCTGCCCCCCCCAACTTCTCTTCTCCTGTTCCTTCCAGTGCAGCCCCTGCCCAAGGGGGACCAAGTGCTGAACTTCTCTGATGCCGAGGACATGCTTGATGACAACAAGCTGAAGTGAGGGTTTGGGGGGGGGCTTAGGGGGGGGGGGCTGGGCTGGGGGGTGTTGGGGGGCAGGAGGGTGTGGGGGTGTCACAGTCTTGATGGCGAGCTGAAGTGAGGTTTTGGGGGGCTGGGGGGGCACAGGGGGTGTGTGGGGTGTCACCGCCTCGACAGTGAGCTCAAGTGAGGTTTTGGGGGGCTGGGGGGGGGTATTGGGGGGAGGGGGGGGTGCAGGGTTGGTACCATCTCGACAGCGAGCTGAAATGATGTTTTTGGGGGGGCTGGGGTAGGGGGGGACAGGAGGGGTGTGGGGTGTCACAGTCTCGACGACGAGATGAAGTGAGGTTTTGGGGGGCTGCAGGGGGGCACAGGGGGGTGTGTGGGGTGTCACAGTCTTGACAGTGAGCTGAAGTGAGGGGTTTTGGGGGGCTGGGGGGGCAGGGGGGTGTTGGGGGGGGCAGGAGGGTGTGGGTGTCACAGTCTCGACGGCGAGATGTGAGGTTTTGGGGGCTGCGGGGGGGATGACAGGGGGCAGTGGGGGGGGACAAAGGGGGGTGCAGGGTGGCACCTCGACAGCGAGCTGAAGTAAAGTTTTGGGGGGCTGGAGGGGTTTGGGGGGTGGCACTGTCTCGCCAACAAGCTGAAGTGAGGTTTGGGGGGGGCTGGAATGGGGGGGGTGCGGGGGGCACCGTCGTGAGGTTTTTGGGGGGGCTGGGCGGGGGGGGCTGCGGGGGGGGGGGGCACAGTCTCATCCTGCCGCTCTCTCCGCAGGGATGTGCGGGGACGAGGTGCTGGAGCACGGTGAGTCCAACCCGCTCCCCTCTGGGCAGCCCGAATGGGGGGAGGGGGGGAGGAGACCCAGGACCCTCCCCCCCAGGGTGGGGGCACCCCCCTCCCCTCACCCCAGCCCCCTTCCCCCCTTTTCCCCAGAGCTGACCGTGGCCGACCGGCGCCAGAAACGGGAGATCCGGCAGCTGGAGCAGGAGCTGCACAAGTGGCAGGTGCTGGTCGACAGCATCACGGGTGAGAGCTGGGAGGGGAGGGGGCTCCCCCCCCGTGTCGCCCCCCGGCCCCCCAAGCCCCCTCACCCCCCCCCCATCCTTCCCACAGGGATGAGCTCTCCAGACTTCGACAGCCAAACGCTGGCCGTGCTGCTGGCGGGGCCGCATGGTGCGGGTACCTGATGCGCTCCCGGGGAGGTGAGTGCTGGGGCTGTGCCCCCGCCCCCAGGGACCCCCCCCCCCAACTCCTCAGGGATCCCCCCCCCCCCCCCTTTCCCCCTGACGCTTCCCCCCTCCCCCCACAGATCACCCTGGCAGAGCCACAAAGGACAACCAGATCGACGTGGACCTGGCGCTGGAGGGACCAGCCTGGAAGATCTCCCGCAAGCAGGGTTAGGGGGATCGGGGATCAGGGAGGGGGGCTGGAGCAGGGGGGGCTGTGCCCCCACCCCCCTTTCTCACCCCGTATCCCCCCCCCTCCCCTTCCAGGCGTCATCAAGCTGAAGAATAACGGGGATTTCTTCATCGCTAACGAGGGCCGGCGCCCCATCTACATCGACGGGCGCCCCGTGCTGGGCGGGCAACAAGTGGAAGCTGAACAACAACTCGGTGGTGGAGGTGAGGCCTGAGGGGGCTGGGGGTCCCCCTTTGACACCCCCCCACCCCTCACATTCTGCCCCCCCCCCGCTTACCCTTTGGCCCCCCCCCCCCCCCCAGATCGCCAGCCTCCGCTTCGTCTTCCTCATCAACCAGGACCTCATTGCCCTCATCAAGGCGGAGGCGGCCAAATTGGCCCAGCAGTGACAAGGAGGGGGGGGGCTGCTCTGGTGTGTGCCCCCCCCCATGGCACACCGGGGGGGTCCCCACAGCTCCCACTTTAGCACCGGGCCCCCCTCAGCTGCCCCCCCTGCGGGTGCTGAGCCCCTCCTGCCCCAGCAGATTGTCACCCTCCAATAAAGTATTTGCCCCCAGCCCACTGTGGGGGGGGGTCCCTGGGGGCCTGGGGACACCCGCGGGGGGGGGACACAAGCCCCCCCAGCTCCTGCAGTGTGTTCTTAGTCGCTCCTTTATTGAAAAAGGGGGGGGGAAGGGGGGGGGGTAGCATGGTCCCGTGGGGCTCGGGGAGCCCACTGAGTTTGGGGGGATCCCGGGGGGGGGGGGGACGACGACAGGGCTGGGGTGCCTGAGTCACCGAGGGGGGGCCTTGTTGGCTGTGCCGGGGGGCCGGGGGGGGGGGGGGGGCGCTGGGTTATTTTTACCGTTGGCACCGGTGGGAGCTCACTCTGCCTCATTTGCATACATTTGCATGGGAACAGCAGGGGGCGCTGCCGCCCACCCGCTCTCCCCGGGGGAGGCCGGCACCGGGCTCGGGGGGGGGGGGGCCCTTCCCAAGGACGGGCGAGATCCCGGGGGGCTGCAGCACCCCCACCCCCCGGCTCCGGTCCCGGCCCGGTGCCCCCCGGCACTGGCGGGGGCGGCGGGAGCCGGAACAGCGCCGGGGCCCCGAGTGTGGACCCCCACCCCCCTCCCCTCCCCCGGGGCCAAGCACCCGCCCGATCAGGCCGGGCGATCCCCGAGGGGTTCCCCGTGCGCAGCGCCGAGCATCACCCGGTGCCGGTCCCCGTCCCCATCCCGGTCCTGGTTCTCGTCCCAGGGATGCGCTGCGCTCCGCATCACCCGGTCCCCGGTGCCGGTCCCGCCGTCCTGGGGGATGCGCAGTGCCCAGCATCACCTGGTACCGGTTCCCGTCCCGGTCCTGGTCCGCATCCCAGGGATGCGCAGCGCCCGGTGCCGGTCCCCGATCCCGCCGTCCCGGGGATGCGCAGCGCCCAGCACCGCCCGGTGCCGCTCCGGGTCCCCATCCCGGTCCCGGGGGGGTGCGCAGCGCCGGTCCCGGTGCCCCGAGGCATCCCGGGCGATGGCGTCCTGGACGGCGTTTTTGCGGTGCCAGGAGGCCCCGCATCGGCGACATCCCAGCGGCGGGCTCCGCGCTGCCGCCCACCCCGGGGCTCCCCCCGCACCGGGCCCGGCCCCGGCCCCCGACTCCGGGAGGGGGCTGGCAGCGCCCGGGGGAGGGGGGGGGGGGCGGGGCGCACACAGCGGTACGGGGGGAAGCAGCAGGGGGGCACCCGGGGCCATGGGGGGGGGGGAGGGGGGGCGGTTAAACCAAAAAAAAATATTGAATTTTAAAACCTCAACGTTAGGTTTTATTCAATTTATTCATCCAAGTCAGGCAAAAGTTGTAGTTAAAAAGGGGGGGGGGGGGGGGGGGTGGGGACGGACGGACGGTAAAAAAAAAAAACAAAAAACGAGGGTGAAAAACTGGGGGGGGGGGAAGGGGGGGTGGGGTGTCAGGGCCCCCCCGGGAAGCAAGGAAGGAGCGCGCCGAGCACCGTGAGCACCGTGAGCATCGTCTTTATTCGTACAGTATTGGACTGTCGCCATCTCCCCCCGGGCTCCCCCCAGGATTAGCTCTGCTAATTGATATTGCTCTAAAATTTAATTTAGGGAGAGAGGGGGGGAGGGGAAGGAAATAAACCCACCAGATCCCCCCCCCAAACCTGAAATCCAGGGATCGGCCACGGGCGTGAGGTCCCGATCGCATCCTGCAGTGGAGGGGGACCAGATTCCTGCTTGTCCCCAAAGGGGGGGGGGGGGGGGGGGGGGATACCCCACAGCCCCCACCCCAGCCCCCATCCTCGCTGCCAGCACGAGGGAGGGGGCTGGTACCCGGTTGCTCCTCCGCAGCGAGGCCGGATTGGTGCAGAAGAAAAAAAGTTCCGACAAAAAAACCCAAAAAAACAGAAAAAAAAAAAAAAAAAAAAGGGTTTGGCCAGCGATTTTTGCAGAGAAAAAAAAGGGGATTTGGGGGAGGGGGGAAAAGCAAAGGGGAAAGGGTGTGTGTGTGTGTGTGTGTGGAACCTGCTCAGAGGGTGAGAAAAACATAAAAGCAGCTGGGGCGGGGGGGAAAGGAAGGAAAAAAAAAAAAGGGGGGGGGGGGAAGGAAAAAAAAAAGCCAAAAAGGCACGAAAAATGAGAAGTGTAAACTTTCCTTCGTTAGTATCCTAGCTAGGAGCTTCCTACAGTCTGGTTCTGAGGGGGGGGCTCGTGGGCAGGGCGAGCCCTGGGGGGGGGGGCTCAGGAGTTGGCCCCCTCCTGCCGACTGGCTCTGGGCTTGCGCTGGGGGAGCCCCCCCTTGGGCTGGGGGAACCCCCCCCTTGGTCTCTGTGCCGGAGGGGGGGGGGCCCCGGCTGTGGCGCGGGCTGAGGCGGGCCGGGGGGGGCTGGGGGCAGGCGGGGGGGGGCTGCCGGTTCCTCTGTCGGTTGCCGTTGTAGCGGCCGGGGGGGGCCGATGTGGCGCTGGCCCTGGGCTTTGGGCCCCGCTGCCGCTCGCCGCTGCCCTGGGAAAGCCTGAAAGCGAAGGGGGGGGGGGGGGGGTGAGAGAGGGAGGGGGGCTGCAAGCCGCTGCCTGCGACCCCGACCCCCCCCCCCCCACCCGGTGCTGCATCCCCATCTCCCCTTTGTGGGAGGGGGGAAAGCCAAAGAGCAGAACCCTCCAAAGCATGGAATTGTCACAGCATCGTCACGGCACCGTCATGGCACCGTCATGGCAAGGCTGCTCTGGGGGGTTCAGGTGCCCTCGACCCCCTGATGTCACATCCCCAATCCCCCCCTTCCTGGGAGGGGGGCGGGGGGGGGGGAAGCCAAAAAGCAGAACCCCCAAAGCACGGGGCTGTCACGGCACCGTCACGGCACCATCATAGGACTGTCAGGGCACCGTCATGGCAAGGCTGTTCTGGGGGGTTCAGGCACCCTTGACCCCGCTGGTGCCCCTCACACCCACATCCCCGGACCCCCTCTTCCTTGGTGGGGGGGTGGGGGGGTGTTGGAGAAGCCAAAAAGCAGAACCCCCAAAACACAGAACTGTCACGGCACCGTCACGGCTGTTCTGGGGGGCTCAGACCCCCCTGACCCCCGCTGCTGCACCCGAGTCCAGACACCAAAGGGCACCCAGTGGCCCAGGACCCGGGGGGGAGGGAGAGGAGCCCCAAAACACGAAGCAAGCCCCCCGCGCCATGTCGGGGGGGCGGTTACCTCTCTGGGGGGCTGCGGGGGGCGGCTGCCGGCGTTCCCCACGGCCGCCTCCGCCGAGGGTCCTCTTGGCCGCGGTAAGGCTCGCAGCGGAGGCAGAGGCACAGGCGGGGGGCAGAGGGAGCGGGGGTCTCGCTGGGGACCGCTCAGGGACGCGGCGGTGACGGAGCTGCACCGCGAGCGGGTGGAGTAGCTGTTCTTGGTGGTGGGAAACTGGAAGAGAAACATCTGGAAAATGGGTGTTGGAAGCGAACACCCCCCCCCTCCCCCACCGTTCCCACTCCGGACCCTGCGGGCTCCAGCAGGGCTGGGGTGGGGGCAGCTCCCAGCTGGGGCCAAAGGCTCGGAGGGACGATGGAGATTTTTCTAGAACCCTCTCTCCACCAGAGGAAACAAAATGCCCGAAGCCCAGCGCTCCCAGTCGCACCACTATCAAGTTTTGGGGCACAGGGGATGGGTTTTTGGTGATGGCGGGGGTGGCAAAGGGGGGCTGCCGCCTCGGCTCCCACCCCCCAGCCCAGCTCCCAGCCCAGCTCCCCCACCCCGGCTCCCACCCCCCCAGCCCGGCTCCCACCCCCCCCAGCCCGGCTCCCACCCCCATTCCTCCCACCTCCCACCCCAGCTCACCTTGGCCGAACGAGGCGATGCTCTTCTTCAGCGCGTCGAGGTCGCACGTGAACCGCGCCACCCGGCCCAGGTCCTCATCATATTTCCGTTCGCTCACAAAGTGCTTTTAGAAAAAAAGGCAAAAAACCACCCCCCGTTAATCCGTTAATCCAGCCAGTGAATTACCAGGAAGGGAGAAGGGAGGTGCAAACCTCCCAGTTTAGCCCAGAATAGGCATCCAGTTGGGTGCTGCTTGAAAAAAAAAAAAAAAAAAAAAATCCTGATGGCTATGACGACTGCCAGAAGTAGAAATTATTTTTTTATTATTATTTTGGGGGATTTTTTGGATTTTTGGGGGGATTTTTTTTTTTTTTTCCCAGCCCATACACCAACAGCCTCCCCCAGCCAAACTCAATCCGCTCTGCCCAGCTCCAGGGTCTCCGGACCCTCACAGGGACACCACCCGGTTTCCTCCGCTGCACTAATCCTGCTGCGGAGGCGGAACAGTTCCAGTTTCCCAACTGGAGTTTTAATTGATGTAACTTCCCCCTGACCTCTCGTGGCAGGAGCCGGCGTGCCGGGGCAGCAGGAGCGTTTTATGGAATACAAAAGTCATGGGCAGGCAGCGGGGAGGCTCTCCCGAGCCAGGGGAGAAGGGACAGAGGTCAGCCTAGCCCGGCCGGAGGTTTTCACAACGGCGTCGGGGTGGTACAAACCAAATTATTTTAAATTAAGGTGTCCCGGGATCCCGCTGCGTGGCTGCGGGCAGCAGCGTGCAGAGCACTGGCGGTAAATTCCAGAACTGGGGATGCGAGGAAAGAATTGTGCGTGGCACAGAATGGCATCTGGGAGTAGCAGACACCCAGGGGGTTACTGCAAGACCGATACGAGCAGAACGGAAAGGGTAAGGACCATGGAAATGATTCCAAAAAAAAAAAAAAAGTGAGGTAACTGCAGAATGGACCAAGAAAACCAGTATGAAATCAAGAGCCCACCAGGCTGCGTTTGGGGAGCGGGTACTGGGTGGCACGGGTATAATGGAATGGAGAGGACAAGGACCATGGAAATGATTCAAAAAAAAAAAAATGAGGAGAGGATAAGAACCATAGAAATTATTCCAAAAAAAATGGAGGTAACTGCAGAAGGTGGGCCAGCCCAGCAATCAAGAAAACCAGTATGAAATCAAGAACCCACCAGGAAAACCAGTACAAAATCCACAAGGCTGGGTTTGGGGAGCAGGTGCTGAGTGGCACAGGTGTAACTGGGGCGCACGTAACAGAGAGGACAAGGACCATGGAAATTATTAAAAAAAAAAAAAAATTAAAAAAAATGAGGTAACTGCAGAAGGTGGCCAGTCCGGTGACCAAGAAAACCAGTATGAAATCAAGAGCCCACCAGGCTGGATTTGGAGAGCGGGTACTGGGTGGTACGGGTGTAACTGGGATGCGTGATCTGGGGGAGGGGTCCCTCCTGGGAGGCGCTCAGCTGGGGCTGCTCTGCAGGTCGGGATAAAGAAATCCCTTATTTACGCAGCAAATTGGCGACTCGTTTTCTCTGAGCAGGAACCTGGGGCTGGACCCTGCTGGGGTGACACCCACGCGATTCCCCACCGCGGACTGGGCGGCAGCTGCCCAAATCCGGCCAGTTTGGGTGAGATTTGGGTGAAATTAGGACTAGGTTGGATGAGGCAGGGTGCCAAAAACCTCACCTTTATGTCAGCCCTGAGCTCAACCAGCTGTTCCTCCGACATTCGCACCGCCACGTCAGTCAGCTTCTTCAGGGCTTCTGCCTTCTTCTGGCGGCTGACGAGAATTTCCACTGAAAAACGAGACGGCGGCTTAGGCAGCATCCAGCGTGAAAGCAGCCCAGCGCCACGCACAGCACCTTAGGGATAAACACCACCACCCCCCCCCCCACCCCCAGCTCTGTGCCAACTGCATGCACCCCCAGCCTCCCCCCCAAAAAAAATGATTTAAGCTTCCAGACACAGATTGAACCTGAGCAGACTCAAGAGGGGCACAACACGCAGCTTTGGTAAAAGCTTTGTTGTCCGCCCCCCCCCCCCCCCCCCCCCCCCCGCCCCCCGCCATCCCCAGCCACGGGTTCAGTGCACCCCCTGAATGCCGGGGCTCAGCGCTGCTGGTGTGGGTGGCCCCATGGATCGTTCCCACCCGCACCAGACGAGCTGAGGACGGCCTTTTCCAGTTTCCCAGGAATGCCGAGATGATCGGGAATAGCCTTGGTTTGTGTCCCACCGTCGAGCGGGGCAGTGGCCTCCAAGAGGACGGTTTGTGACCGTCTACATGGCTTACCTCGAGCCAAGGGGCAAGTTTTGGCTGGGCACAGAACCCCGTATTTTGGAACAGCAGGAGCAGGAGGTAAATCCCAGAAATCTGGTGGGGGGGTTGTCCCTCCAGAACGCAACACCTACAGCTCTTCAGGTGGGTGTTTGTTGGGAGAAAAAAGGGTCTTACTTGCTTCTGCTTTCACTTTGTCCATTTCAGCCAGCAAAGCCACCTCCCGATCCATAAGGCTGAAAGGGGAAGGAAGGAAGAAAAAAAAAAAAAAAAAGAGACAATAAATAACTAAAATACAACCAAACAGAGAAAACCAGAAGAGATTTTAGTATTAAACAAAGAAACCCTAGTGCAAGAAGAGCAGCGGGAAGGTTTCCAGGCGTGCCGGGCAGCGGGGAGAGCCCGGCAGATGGCAGCAGGATCCCAGCGCTCCGCACAGGAGCTCCAGCTTTTGTTCTGGAAGCCAGGAGTTGTGCGCAGGTTTGGCTGGCGTGAAACTTGCTCAAGCTCAGGTCAGCATCGTCGACAAACCGCCGGGTACATGGTCACCTTACTCCGATAAAAGTCAAAGCCACCTTGGCAAGGGGAGAGGGAGCAGCAGCCGTGGCGCTGGGGGAAGCTGCGCTTTGCTGGACCTTATTCCCCTCCCTGCCCACCCCCCACCCCCCCCCCCCCCCCCAAAAAAAAAAAAAATAGGGCATGATGTTTTAGAGTCACTCAAAATAAATAAAAATACCCTAACGAGCTGCAGAGCAGGATGAGGATCCTGGCAGGAGCGGGATGCCGGGCACGCAGGCATCCGTGCCACGTTGCGAAGGCATCGACCGACCGCGACGCTTTGCCCTTATGCCCTCGTTAATTTATTTAAGCCAACCGAATCGGCTCACTAATCCAGAAACCTGAATCCCGGCACTCCGTGCCACTTCTTGGGATGCCAAGAGGGTCAAGAGAGGGCACAGCCTTCCACAGGGCACAGCGCTACAAGGCCACCTGACCTCCTGCCATATCCCACCACACAGAGCCAGCCAGATCCACCACCTGGGAATCTCTTCCCGGCTGAGGGGTTTTGGACCATGGAGGGAACACCTGAGCGGGTCACAGCGAAGCATCTCGGCTCATCAGGAGGCTCCAGCTTGCCTCAAGTGTGTCTGTTGCCATGAGACCGCGATTCCCCCCCCCCAGAGACCATGGCAGCAGCCTTTACGCAAGCAAAACCGGCCAAATTTAGCAAATGCAGACGATGGAGCATCCTCCAGGAAGGCAGAGCCAGCCAGGGAGCTCCCCACATCCACCGCTGCCTTGCAAAGAGGCTTCTTGCCCCTGGAGATGTGCACACCGAGGAACTCTGCTCACCGCAAAAGCAGAAGAAACACCAGTCCTCCCATTTTGGACAGGGGCAGGTACTGGTTGTTCATCCTAAGGAGTCCAGAGCTTTGCAAACAGGCTGCAAATGCCTTTTTTTTTTTTTTTTTTTTTTTGGTGGTTCCCTCAAAGCTACGCCTCCGCCGCAGCTCACCTTCTGCAAGCGGCTTGAAATCATTCAACAGCCAAGCTTATTAATAGGGCTCGTTTCGGTTTTTGCTTGCTAAATATAAAAGCAGAGTCTTCCCCTCACACGCCGGCTGCGTGATGCTCGCAGCAGACACTAAATGGTACTCGGAGAGAGAGAGGTACCCGCAGCGCACGAGGTCAGCCCTTCCACGGTGACCACAGGGGTTGGTTTTGGTTTTTTGAGTCAGAAAGGTTCGCTTGAAAATAGGAAGAATATTTATCTTAGCGACCAGCTGAAAAGGGAAGCCGCAGAGCATCTGAAATGCAAACTCAACCCACCGCTCGCCCGCTCCTCTGCATGTCAGAGAGGGTTGAGGCAAGATCAATTTCAACAATTCCCTCTGAACAGCAGCTTTGACATTTGGCTTCTTCTGTTGATTTATCGCTCTGTCCATCTGCTTTTTCAGGGCAGGAATTGTTTCTGCTCGTAACACAGCGGGGGCCTGATCCAGGTCAGGCACAACTCAGCCCAATCCCACAAATAAAACGACACGTGTCAAAAGCGATGCTAAGAAGACTTCTCCTTGTTTCCAGCCATCCCCTGAGCGACAAAACCAGGCTCCGCAACGCTGCCGGGCAGGGTACAAGGGTGATCCCCCAGCTGCCCCCCTGCCCAGACCCACGTCAGCAGCAGGAATCCCCCTCCCCCTGGAGCTGGGGAGAGAAACGGGTGGGAATGTGGCCTTAATGATTAATTAATTAAAAGTGCAGGAACAGAACTCCTCCTTGAATACACAGGCGCACGCCCAGCTCCGGCAGAGCCAGCACCCACCATCACACGGGCTGTTTCGGGCTGGTTCCGCCAGGCTGCCAGCCCAGATCATCGCTTGCGTCCCTTTGTAATTTAATTTACTCAGCAGAGCTCAGCTGGAGTCCTTTACCCAATTTTACAGTTGGGCTGGCTGAGGAACAGAGGTCAAGCGGCTTTGCCTGAGGTTGGTGTGACGAGTGACTCTGCTCAGACCTCGCTGCTCCTCGTCAAACAAACTCCCTTCCTTCTGCCAGATCCGTTTGGAAACACGCCCGCCCTTCCCGACTGCTCTGTCCTGGGATGAGACCCCGCGGGGGACGCCTGGCCCTGCCAGGGGGACCGGGCTGTAAGGACATTTAAGAAGCACAGAAGGAAGAAAAAAGGGGAAGCGGATAAAGCGGTAACTGCTGAAGGTGAAACGATGCCAAACGCGCAGTGGTGACCCAAAAGATGCTCTCAGCTGCCAGCCAGCTCCACCTGCAAGATATTTTCTGTTTGTGAAAGACAACGGCTCTTTGGCCAAGCCCCGCTAAGGGGTTTGGGGTCACTTTTCCTCGGGGTTGAAACGCGATCCAAGGCGGACGGCGATGGAAGGTGGCTGGCAGCACGCCTGGCAGCTCTGCCACGAGGAAATCGGGGCGGGGGGGGGGGGTGGTGGTGGTGTGGATCTCGGGGGTGGGAAAGCTCGAACCCGGCCCCACAGCCCCCTCAGCACTGAAACTGAACTTACCCACACCGCTCGTAAAGGCTGAGGGCTTCTTCCACCCCCCAAGATGTGCTACTCTCCCTGTCAGTGGATAACAACACACTCAGGAAATTAAGGACTACCAGGATTCTCCAGCTCAGGTTACCCCATCACCTCCAGCCCAGAGCAGCAAATCCCCTCCAAAGAGGAATCCGTACACGTGTCGCTCACCCAGGCTGGATTTCGGAGGCTGAGACAGGCACGACCCCAGCATCAGTCTCCTCCTTCACCCTCTACCTACCCACAGACCACAGGTCTCGGAAAAGCACG
Organism: Falco cherrug; assembly: GCF_023634085.1. Taxonomy (NCBI): domain Eukaryota; kingdom Metazoa; phylum Chordata; class Aves; order Falconiformes; family Falconidae; genus Falco; species Falco cherrug. Next base: position 4,850,677 of record NC_073715.1, read on the forward strand.
TCTAGCGAGAGAAGATGAAGGTCAAGAGCTCTAGGAAGCCTCGCTGACTAAAAGGACACCCGAAGGGCAGCCCTGACAGGCAGATGTTAAACCAGTTCAAGCTTTGCTACTTAAATAACCCGTTTCAGTTGACCAAACCTGCTTTGAAACCAGGTTTTCCTTCGGTAGAAAGCCAACTGGAGAGGGAATTATTCAGCAAGAGGATTTAACTATCGGATCCTGCCTTGTGCCGTCAGACTGAAAAATACACTAATTGTTCTCTGGGTCACGAAGGGAGTTGGATAAACAAGAAAAACCAACTAAGAAAAAGACGAAGGTGCAATTTACACCTCGGCTCACTGGCAACTGCATCACTTCTGGGAAAAGGAAAGCGAAGCTCTTTCGGCAGAGCCCCCGGCTGCGGAGTCACCGCTTATCAACGGCCCAGAGCCGGCATCCTGCTGGGCAGCTCCTTCACTTGGCATTTGTCAAAGGAGGTTCCCGGTGGCCCCGTTCCAGGCAGGCACTCGCCTCCCTCCCACCCGGAATCGCGTGTCCTGCTTCGCTGGCTGCAGCTCGGCTCACCGGAGCAACGGACTTGAGCCTTTAACCTTTCCGAACGTGACGCAAGTGTTTTTATAGATGATAACTAAGTCAAAGGGTGAGGAATGACTTGTATGGAACCAGACACGTTCGCCAAAAGAATGACATTTGGCACGCCAGGGAGAGGTTTCTACAGCTGTTGTAACTGTATAGAAAGGCAGAGAGGAAAAAAAAAACCCAACAAAAACCACAAAACAAAACAAAAAACCAACCAACTTAACAACAACCCACTGCACACAGTGATAATATTGAATCAGTATCGGTATTGACTCGGTAGACAAAGCCACTAACAAAGTCAGAAATACTCGTAAACCCAAACTTCCGTTAGGGCTACAAATCCCTCGGCTATCGACAGGTTAAATCCCTTTACATTGCACTTTTCCAAAAGACGGGAGGTGCTGGGAGCTCCACGTTCAGCTTGGAGAGCACAACTCAGCACAGAAACGAGGGTCAGGGCACACGGCCACCTTTAACCCTGCCCCTCTGCTTTGGCAGAGGCTCCTCGGGTGAGTTTAAAAGTCATCTAGAAACATTTTGGTCAGGATTTTTAGCACACGCTGAATTGAAGTCCAGGAGAGCATTCCACTTCCTTCAGGAGAAACCTTCCCGGTGGCAAAGTTCAACGCGAGTACAAGAAAAAAAAAAAAAAAGTCCACGCCGAACAACAAAATTTGCTGAAAGGCTTCAGAATCCAGCTCCCTACATCACCGCTAAACACTCCTGCCTCTGAGGCCACAAAATTTTCAGATGGGAGACAGCTTTTGACACGGATTTTGCAAATCTGCCAAATAGCTACTTCCATCCTTCAACAGGATAGCAGCATTTTAGTTACTCGTCAAACGTTCCTCACTTCAGGCAAGGAGAACCCTTTAGGCAGTTTCTTCTGAATATTTCTTTACCCAAAGCCATCATATTTGTATAACTAAGAACAATTTCTCGGTCAGCCAAGACAGGGAACGTATCTCATGTTAGGCTTTCTGCAATATTGTCTTAAAGCACTTGTCTCAACTAATAAAGACGTTCATTAAAAAAAAAAAATAAATAAAAAAGACCTGATTACACTCATCGGGAACATCATGCCCAGTATGAAAAGCTTGGCTGGGAACGGGGGAAGCAGTGCCGCACAAGATGATCTTTGATGTGTACTCACACCTTCAGAAGGATCCCTCTCTCTTCCATCTTCTACGTTTGGAAGATTTCAGATATAAATTTTGTTTCTAAAAGACAAACACTACTGCAGCCTGAGCTCCCCACCACTCTCCTTCTAGCACAGCTAGTACCAGCACCTAACCAGTACGTTACTGGAGAGTTCCTCATCTTACCTGCGGCTAAGATGACTTTAGGATGGTCGGGACAACTGTTTGGTAAGAGACACGGAGCCCCAGTTCATCAACGACCCTGCTGGACACACCAAAGCCTCGACCCAGTCTATCAACACGCCACCGCATGTGAGGGACAAGGGCTGGAACCACAGGGTGGCAAAGATGCCTCCTAAAATCCACCGAGTACAGGACTTTGGACTCGGGTTTATTCTTTACGACCCGCTGAGCTCCCAGATGCTGAAGAACGGGGCTGGGGCAGCAGGGCACGCACAAACAAGTCATTAAGCTGCTTAAAAAAGCGGCAGACTTGTTCCAAATGTCTCGGTCTTACGCCTTAACCACCTGGGTCCGGCCCTCCAGTTAACTCACCTACTCTGCAGTTCAGCAAAGGCTTGCTTCATCTTCTTAATGGAAGCATCCATCTCCTCCTTCACCACCACCCGGTACCGAGCCAGCGAAACGGTGCAGCGCTGGAGATCCTTCACTGATTTTTCAATATTAGAACCTACCAAGAGACAAGAGCGAACTCAAACAGCCGTGTCAATCACATCGCTAAATCCTCCCAGCAGGGATACATCTAAAGACATCTCCCCCTTCTTTCTTTGAAAACGATACACTGCTTGGTTTGAAATTTTTCTTTCCCTCCCCTATTACAAAGGCACTAGGTTCAGTCTGAGGGATTTTCTTATTGGGAAAAGTTTTCCCAAGGCTTGTAGAATTTCCTTCCATGGGCAGGGACGTCCCTCCACGTTTTTAAATACGTGAGAGAAATCAAACGCATCCGTGAGCTGCTTTTGTGTTAGAGGCTGGAGACAAGCCAAAGGCGGTCTACTCCGAAGACCGCCGCACCGCATCACTAAACGATACGAACCGACTGTTTGCCTGGTGAAGGGAATTATCTAGGAAACTAAATTTAAGGTTATTTCCTCAAATCAGGAGAGGAAAGGATTGGTTATGGCTGCCAAGGTTAGTCCCCGCGTCTCAGCTCGCCAGGAGGGTAACACCACCTTGCCCACGCTCTCTGGAATGTAGTTGCCCCACCACCACCAAGGGGCAACTTGCTCATCATTTGGGAAGTTGGAACTGCTCGTTACAGCTTCCCCATGCAGCGAGGGGGTGAAGCACCACCACCACCTCATCTCCATACGCTAAGTACGACAACCGTGCTCGCAGTCAGGGTCCCTGAGGTCCCCCCTGTCCCCACTTGTTATCATAAGAACTCAGCTGCGGAGAAAGCACATGAAAGAATGAGAAAAAAAAAAAAGAAAACCCAAAACAACAAAAAAAAAAACCCACACAGTAGGAGGCGACTGTCACTTCTTGTAACAGGACTGGTCCGAACTTGTGGCCTTTCTACAAATTCTCACAAAAGATGAGAAACCACCTCAAGGCTCCGTGATGGAGCGTGGAGAAGAACGGGCTAAACGTACGCAGCGAGACTTGGCTGCTTCCTCCCCTGCTCTTCTCACACCCATGGGTTTGCTGCTCCAGGCACTACATCTAAACTGCTGTCAAGATTCCCGCTGCGCGTAGGGAAGAGGGGGAGGAGAGTGCAACTTACTGGCCAGATAATAAGCGGCACGTTAGCTCGCATTAAAATCAAAGTCCAGCGTGGCTCTGCACCGCGTCTGTCAGCACCGCCGCGGAAGGGGCGGTGAGAACGTGGCCAGCAGCACCCTGCGCTGCCGCCGGCCAGCGCGCAGAGCCTCAGGGCCTTACCCAGCTTCTTGCTCACAGGCGAAACGGGCACATCTTCCAGCCGCGTTACGGAGAGGGAGGCAGGAGTCGAATTGCTCGCTGTGGATCGGGACAGAGACCTGCTAGCGCTCCTCTGCTCAGGCCGCTGCCTGAGAGACGAAGGGCTCTGGGAAGGATGCATGATGAGCGATTTTGTGTCAAAGTCTGCTATTCCATTCTCTAGTTCAGGCACTGCTGTAGAAAAGCACATGCGTTTAAAAGGGGCAGGCGGGGAGGACAGCAGAACGCTGACCACCTCTTTACCACAACAACAACAACAAAAATATATAAAAATAAAATCAGAAATCAAGGTGAGCTGCTCTTTCCTGAAGAGCCAAGCCAAACAACTGGGTACGCAAGGCTGCCCCAAAACAAAAGGATCACAAAAAGAGGCAGCTCCTCTGCTTTTTAAACACCAGGCGCCCGTCTCCAGTGCTACTTTAGAGAGACTAACCTGTTCTATCAGGCATGTCTGGCGCAGCGGGCTCGCAATCCTCCAGCTCTCTGGCATCAATCGAAAGCGCATCCAAACCTTCGCTGAGCGAGTCCACGGACTCCGTGTCGTGGGCACAGCCGTTGACATGGAAACCGTTAATTCCACCCTTCTCCGAGTTGGCTGATTGCTCTTCTTCAGTGGACACCAATTTACCGGGCTCTGGGAGGCCAGGGTTCGATTCAGCTTGGGGTTTCGGTTTGGTTTTCTTCTTCTTGTTCTAAGGATTAGGCATCCGCACCGCAAAGGGGGGGGTGGGGGGAGGGAAACAAAACACGTTAAGCTTAATTCCTGAAGTAGTAGCTGAATTAAATGCTTTTTCAGCCAGCCTGGCTGTTGATCCTATTAACAGTAGGAGGGATTTATTCAACAACGAGGACAGATACAGTGGCATTAATGAGGCGCGAATACATTATCCTCTCCGATGGCGTGCCAACAAGAGCGGCGTGCCGGGTACCGGCCGAAGGCGGCAGGGAAGCGATGGGAAGCAGCCAAGAGGCTGGCGGCTGTAACCCTGGCACGGCACCAGCCCGGGGTGGCTGCTGGGGGTGCTCCCAGCCAGATTCCCTGGGTGCTGCCAGGGTGCTCTGCTAGACCTCGCTCCGCTCCCACGTCCCTCATTTCCCAGCACACGGCTGCTCAGGCACGGGTTTCCCCCCCGCCCCCCCTCCTCCCCAGTTCCAGTTCATGCTGGTGCTTTTCACGTATTCCAAGGAGTCTTTTTTTGAATAATTATGGTTTTATTCTTCTCCTGGTGGATTCAGATATTATAATACCAAGGACTGAAACTTTGCAAATCTTTATTTAACCCTTTCACAGAGGTCTGAGCAAAGAACTAGGCAAAACACTCGAGAAAGCTTATGTGACAAAGAAATATATTTCCACAGAGCTCAGCATTAAACGCAACTGTTCAGCTCCAAAGGTTACCGATGAAAAATGGAACAGCGTGACTATCTGAACAGTGAATTACAGAGCTCTGTGGAAATAAATGGACCTGATAAAGATTTACTCCAGCGTGGGGCTGTGTGCACGGATTAGGGGTCCTGTAGAGGGTCAGCAGAATAAAAGTGACTGCAAGGACAGAAAGTCTAGAACCTTTTTTGCAGATGCCACGTTCGACACAAATGTGTCTGACAGCTAAATGAAATGCAAATGTGGCCAGAAGATGATGTTTACAACTTGCACTGAAGTTACCCTGTAAATCATTGCCCTGAACAGCCAGGCACCTGATAACCTAGCGATTATCTCCGTGCATCAGTTCTGCTAACATCAATATCCACGTTTGCTCTTCGGTTTCTTTTCCCGTCTAAATCACGAGGAATGCCTACCAGCCTCCCTAGTCTAAATCCTCAAAACAAGAAGGTAAATGCCTTAGGAAAAGTATATTTTAAACTCGTTACCTTTTTTTTGCCCGTTACAGTCCATTCTTTCAGTACTTCGCTGGCATTGCCTGAAACAAAACGCAGCGATGAGCAGCGGACGAGGCACCCGCTCCAATTTTTTTCCCCCGGTCACGTGGAAGTGCCTCCATACCTGGAGCCAGTTTCCTGCAGCTAAGTTTCAAGTCTCTTAGCTGATGTAATAAAAGGATCGGTTTCATTTTTGCTTTGGGAACACACTGCCGAACGGGACTACACCCTTACAACACAGGGCCAGGTCTTTCCAGGAAACAAATGAAAAAAAAAAAAAAAAGGGGGGGGGGGCAGGGGGAGGAAAAAAGAAATAATATTTTTCTTTGGCTCTGTCATACTAAAGGTTTAGGTACTTGGCAACCTGCTGGAGCATGTTCTGAACTCAAAGGTTACGTTCAGGTCAGATATCTGCTGGCCTTCTCTCCCCAGAGACACCAGCTGTGTCAGGATGCCCACAGCCTCAGGAATAGCTGTCATACCTTCTGTGGGCCAGAGGCAAAGCACAGTTGTCAGCGATGGCCAGCATGGAAATCAGAGCTGCAAAGCGACAGGCGCTGTCACCAGCAACAGCCCGTTTTTTCCAAGGTCAGAAAAAAAAATAATAAATAAATAAATAAAATCCATCGACTGCAGCAACGACAGCCAGACCCAAGAGAAGATGCGAGAGCCAGGTTTCAAAGTACAAACGGCAACAATTTGAAGCCGAAGACACTCCCGTTTTGTACACACGAACGAAAGTTTCTGGAATCGAGCCTCAAGCCTCCTTTATCTGAAGAGCTATCAAATGCTTCTCTCTGCCTTGACCTCCAGTTGAACAAACCCCAGCTAAAATTTGGGAAGAGAACGGTCTGTCCGTCACCCCTGCGGACAGAGCATGTATTGGATGCGCTGAGAAGCTACACGAGCTTCTGCTACTTCATGCACTTCACTTTCTGCACGAAGGCCGCCGCTGCTTCTGAAGCAGGACGGGAAAGATGGTACGCAGGAGCGCCAAAGCCGCCAGCCCCGCCACGAAACCAGCCGCGGTTACCTTCCATAAAGGCTTGCACAGTTTTGTCCACGCAGTTGTCAAAATGCTGCAGCACGAGGACGATCTCGTTGTTGCTCCTGTTGGGGACTATCGCACGCACCGCGTTGATCTGGAGGGAAGGAACACAGGGTAACGCGTCAAACGTTTGCTGTAGCCCACACGGAGCCTGCAGCAACCCTCCCGCGAGCAGCCTAAAAACCCGTAACCGATGACTTCCTTATAAAACTTTAATGTGCCAGGATGATTTAGCCCGAATAAAACTTGGCTTTTGACAGAGCTGCAGTTGGCTCCCCGACAGAAACATATTTCATCTCAGAGAGGAGATGAAGATAGAGCGTTCACCAGCTCTTCCGCGGCACGCGGTGAGTTAAAGTCTCAGAAGACACATTTACCTTCTCCTTCATGTTTTCAAAGGTTCCTCCTTGGGCCATCACGGTATTGGACTGCACATCAAAAATAAACCCAGATGGATCTGCGGAGACAAAGGAGAGGGAAGCTCTCTTCTGAACAACAGGCACCGAGAGACATTTAGAAAGACGCGAAGCAAGAGGTCAGCTCCAAGTTGGTACTTTGCCAAGGAGAAAATTGAAATCCTACAAATGTGCGGCGCTCGCCGCCTTGCCGCCGTACGGTTAGCAGCAGATTATTATCACATGGCTGATCACCCACCCTTGGTTAAGGACCAGGTTCTGCTTACCAACCCCAGTTAAATCCACTTTGCTGGTGCCCCCTCCCCCCCACCCACCCAAGGAGCCGATCCACTCCCAATCTCTGGGTCAGTTTTGATCCACGGATCAAAACCCCAAGTCAAAACCCACTAGCCCAGCGTGCGGGACGGAAGATCGCTGAAGATGAACGGTCCAGCTCCTCCGTTTTCATCTGAATCTTTTACCAAGCCCAACAATAAAGAGTTAACAAAAGCGCTAAAGCCTTCGAGCGGCATATTTAACAATTTCCTCCACCTGGAGATACAAATGGCAAGCAGACTGATAAATGGGTTTGAAGCTCCGGCAGCCTGTGTTCCCTGCCAGCTATGATCTCCAAGGTAATGCTTCTATGTTCCAAAAGAGACCCATAATTGAGACAGCCTTCACCAACGGGTTTGCTCCCTGCCAGCGAGCAAAGGTCACGTAAATCTGCGGGCCCCACCGCTCCTGCCGAGTGCCTGGCATCACAAATCCACGCTCTGTTTTCCTGCCCAAGGTCCCAGGCAGGCTAAATTTTGTATTTAGCAAACCCAAGGGAGATAGAGCTGTCGGGAGACGTGTTTTCCTACGACAGAACGTACTCGAAAGTGGTATTTTAGCTGTGGACGGTCCCGGGAAGAACATGTGTCCCTGGGCAGGGAGCAGCTGCAAGACCCCAGGGGTCTTCTGCGCTCCTATTCCATCTTGGAATTTTTTTTTTTTCCATGCTTTGCACAGAAAAAGCATCACCAAGCGCTTTCCAGGGAATCCACAAAGCCACCAGTGGATTTCCTCGGAGGGCATTTGACACCTCGAGCCCTGCACGGAGATCAGGACCCATCGGTTCCTCCATAAAGCTCCTCAACTGGTGGCTTTGGGGACCACCCGGGCCAAGATGCTCCATAGGGACGCTTGCCCGGTCACTGCCCTTTCTGCTTTAGCTCAGCTGATATTCCAAGCTGCTGATTCATGTTCTTTCCCTCACCTCCTCTAAATAACTCGTACGCGATTTTGAGACACACCATTGACTTTCGCGGTTCCCAGACATTGATGTAGCATTTAAACCGAGATGCCTCCAAATACAGTGACAGAATTGTGAACATGATGGAAAGGTCAGCCTCTTATTAAGGCTACAGATGAACGGTTAAATTCTTCCTCACGCCATCCTTACCCATTTCAGCCCCATGAGCGAGATTTTCTCAAGTTTCCCGAGCTCACAGAAGTTCGAGTTACCAACTTTCTAGTCCTTAATCTTGTAAATGGCTTTCAGACTCCCATCACCGAGTGAGAATTAGCAATCTTTTTTCAAAATCTTCCTTGCAGAGCAGCCACCAAGGACCCAGGTGCCAGGAAAGATGAAGTTCAGCTCCCCCCTGCAGCACATTTTCAGCTCCTCCATCCCATCCCATTCCCACATCTCCAATTGCAGGGGGCTGAGCTTGTCGGCACAGCTCGCTTTGAGCCGCTTCTCCACGGCCCAAGTCCTCCTGGTGTTCAAATGTTTATCATGCAAAAATTATGCGCCGGCGATGCCGCCATGTACATTTGATATTGCCCCTGAGCACTCCCAAGCATCATTAAAAGGGCTGCTGGCACTCGGGTCTCTCGCGACGGTGGGTATTTGCAAGAAGGGACAGAATTTAAAATGCTCACGCCCGCCCGGACCGAAGTCTGGCGGCCACCAGCGACTTCAAGATTTTTGAATTAAGATCCTTGCGGGAAAGAAAAGCTCCTTCCCAAAGCCAGGGCTCAGGCTGTGCATGTCATGTCTGACATGATGAGTCAGTCAGACGCTCAGACCGATCACTGTTGCATTAAAACATACACCCTGTTGATCTGATGCGATAAACCCCAGAGACGATGCCAACGGCCTTAATTGCTTCTCTGTTCATAATGGCATCCCCCAGAAAAATGAGGTGGTAAGAAATCATTCATCCCAAATCAGCTACTTTTTTTTTTTTTTTTTGCCTTTCAGTGCTGTTTATCGGACTAATCAACGCGCGAGCTCTTAAATAGAAACACTAACGATGCCAGGAAGAATCCACCCTACCAATATCAGTCTGCTCCTCCCGTAACTCCGCTAATTAGTCCTTTCTGTACGAAACACGTGCCAGAATTAAAACTACAGACCTAACAGATGCCTGGCTCCGCTTCGCGGGACACATGAAATCCGACAATTTCACACCCAACACCTCGAGGAAATCGAAACGGGGGCCGCTACGATCCCCTCCAGCTCCAAGCTGAGTCCTGGGCTCATTTTTGAGCCACGACAGGCAAATTGTTTCATCAGGAGACAGGGAAAAGTGAGAAAAGCACCAGCCTGACAAGCTCCACGGACCTGGTCCCAACCAGCATCGCAGAGGATGTTTTACGAAAGCCGACAGCGCTATTACACACAGGCATTTAGCTCCTCCGAACCCATCCAGCACTTCATCCCCGCCGCACCCACGTGGCCAGCTGACGGGAAGTTTCCATAGTCAAATAGTGTGTAAAAACTTAAAAAATATTTTGAAATCCTAATCTAAATGTCAGGTTCACCCTCCTGCCCCAGCCAGGACACTTGCAGGCGGATGGAACAGCCTACGTGCTTAAAACGCTAGGTGAACAAGATTCAGTTAAATCGTGAAACATTTATGGACTCTGCGGCTTCGCAGGTCAACGGGAACCGGCGGCGTCTCTCCCAGGGATAACACGGGAGACCTCAGCTAATGTGAAATAAAAAGCTCTTAAAGAAAAAAGGCACCTCGCTGCTCACTCAGAGCATCTCCAATTGGCTTTAATTACAAGCATCTTCAGCAGTCCCTGCGTTGGGAGAAGCGGGAGATGCCCGTGCCCAGGACTGCAGAGGTGAGTGGACAGGAATTAATGCTCCTTCCCAGGACAGGGGGGGGGGGGGGGGGAAAAAAAAAAATAAAAATCAACAACAACAAAAAAAACCACACCACACACACACCACCCAAAAAACCCAGGATACCATTATTCTATCGGTCTGTGCTTGCAGTCACAACGTCACAGCAAAGTACCCACAGATATCGGGGGGGGGGTGTAGGGGAATAAATCCGGATTTCCAAAAGAAGCATTCCATAGGGAGATGACATCTGTGGGAGCCTTCTGTGTTTTCACGGCTCCTGGGGCGTCGGGTATCGCACTTTGAAGCCACCAGACCACCACGGGCCACGTTTCACATCTCTCACGTGTCACGCTCTCCCTCACAAATTACACCAACACATAGTGCTATTTTTATTTTTTTTTCCCCTTGTAAGAACACTTCTCACTAACAGGCAACAGAGGTACCGACGCCAAGCTCTCTCCTCGCAAATGAGAGGCAAGTAAGGACTAAACCAGGGGTAGGATCAATATTCCTGGGTTTGCTGCTGTCGAGAAGATATTTTACCAACAGCAGAAAAAAACCCAAAAAAACTACACGGAAATACTAAGTTTCTCCATGATCCGAGGGGGAAAACATCTCCCCCACACGCCACCTTAAGCCCTCCCTTCCCCAAAATACGTTAAAATATTTGAGCGGGTCCGCTGAGTTCCTACGCTGTCCTTGCTTGATTTTTCTCCCTGCTCACCGCCTGGGGTGCATTTAAACTCGGGGTTTCGTCCCTCCATCAGCTGTTACGGAAAGTATTTTAATGCCCCAAGGACAGCCCTGTGATATTCCCGAGCCCGTGGAAGTGGCAGCTGCACTTCAGAGCCTTGCCTCAACAACAAAGCGTCCCTTTTTCTTATTTTCCCAAACAAATTTCAAGCACACAACACCGCCTTCTCGCTCCAAACTCAATATAGGAAAGCAATTGGTTCGCCAAGGCGTAGTTACAAAAAAAAAAAAAAAAAAAAAAAAACTTGCCACGTTGCGGCCAGAACAAGGCTACGCAGGCGAGAAATGGGACTCACAACTGGAAGAATTTGTTCCGAGGTGAGGAAATTAAACCTCCCAGGCATCCGATCTCCAGCAGGAGCTGGATGGCAGTGGGAGAGTTTAGCCCTCGGATGATAATGCCAGGCTAACCTTCCCAGCGGAAGGCCACGGTCATTTAAGGAATCGGAAGAGTGGGATAAAAAAAATAAATTCAATATGGAGTAAAAAAAAAAACCCACCCAATAAAACTTCTTGCAAATCAACTGAAACATGCCCATAAAACTGGGGGTTTCTGCAGGTATTTTCCTGCAAGGGCAGGAATCCGTACGGATGCAGCACGGATGCAGCTCTCCCAAGCACCCATCCTGCTCCCCAGGGGCAGGGGGAGCACTTGGGGCAGGGGTCTCGCTGCCCCCGTGGCGTTACCGCCCTGGCACGCTGCCATTCCCGGCTGCTCCCACTGCTGCCGTTCGATCCGGCGCTCCGCCTGCTGCGTTGGACGCAGGCAGCCAAGGAAGGCGCTGGGTTTTCTTTCAGCGGAGCCAAGGCAGCCCAGCCAAATGAGAGAGCCATCAAGGTAATTCAAACTGCGGGGCAGTCTTCCCCCTCCCATCTAATTTCCATCTACAAGTTTTAAAAAAATAAAATAAAAATTGAAAACCCACGCACTTCCAGAGCATCACACTCAGCAGAGCGATGCAGCCGAGGTTCCCAGGAATTCCCGGCATCACCCGCGTCCTCGTACCGCACCCCAGCTCACCCAGGAGCCGGGATCCCATTTATCAGGTTACAGAACACACGCTCAATATTCGCCCTTCTACGTTTTCGCCATCTTCTCACGGCGAGCGCTGCCTGGCAGAGGAACTCCACAACCTCCCAGTTTGCCCATTTTACAAGCTCTCCGGACACAGATGGAGAAAATCATTTGCCACCACCCCAATCTGCAAACCTGGTTTCTGCAGAGCAGGATCTTCTGCTCGACGGACAACGCTGTTCAACAAAGTACAAGCTTCAAATAAAATTTCACACATTTTGGGGGTTTGTAAAGGCTCGGGGTCCCTGCTCCAGCTGACACCCTCCCTCCCCAGCGGCCGACGCCGCAGACCTTTCGCCTTTACCAAATCCACGTAGGAGAGTTTTCCATCAATTGAAATGGCTCCCTGATGGATCCAGATGAGTAGGAACCCGAGCGCTGTTTTATTCAGGATCCTGGCACGCCTAAAACCGCGGCTGATATCCGATGGAAACAAGATTTATGTGATTGCTTTGTATCCTGGGGTCGCCAGTCATTCCTGAGCCTGGTGGCTGCTTTCACTCAAATCAATTAATCGAGTCAGAAGGGGGGATGAGAGGGAGCGCACACGCTTCGTGGGGGGGGGGGGGGGGGAAGAAAAACAGAAGCGCTAAGGATCCGAGATAGCAGCAAACCAACAAACCTACAAGACTCTGGGGAAGTATCTGTTTAGAGATCTGGCACCCCCGAGTCCACCTTTCCTTCAAATTTCTAAATTACCCCTTCTAGAATATCCTCAAGCTGAAACGAGCCATCCAGTGTAACCCAGACACGGACCTACGTGTGGACGCACGCCGCTGGATTTTGAATGGGGATAATTACATGACTGGTTTACAGATTGAACTGTTTTCTCCTCAGCACAGATCTTTGGAGTAAAGAGTTACTTACAGCCAGTAACATTCAGGAGTAGAACATGATTCTGTGCCCAACCTTTGCATATGCATTTTCAGAAGGCTTAAAAATACCCTCCTGAGTAGCTCAGATGTTCACTCTGTTCTGTGGCACTTCTAAGAAACAGGTGGGCTTCTGATTTGGTTTCAAAACTGCTGCATTATTAAAAATAGGTCTGTCTCGTTCCCCATCTCTCGGCACTTCTCAGCAGCCTTTTGTTACACTGCAAAGGGGTTTTGTTTTGCTTTCAGGAAAAAAAAAAAAAAAAAAAAAAAGAAACCAAAAAGACATTCCTTACCTGTCCAAGGTACACTCCTTTACAGAGGACTGGAAAAATATTTGTTGACTACATTAACATTCTAGAGCAGCAGAAAAGTAGTAATTGAAAATTCAATCACAGTCTAAAGAGGACAGGGCACAGCCAGAAGAGTCTGCAGCTTTTTTAACTCTCACCTTCCCTTATGTCCACACTGCCACCGCAACGCGGACTGGAGATGAGCCTGCTTAACAAAGCAGCGCGTATTTTATATCCCCGGTGGCAGAGGGAATTAAAAGCCTACTCTGCATTCCTGCTCGGTGTCAAATATTTATGTCTGAGATCCCTTTACTTTTCTTTAGGAACCCAATACATGCCAGCGCTTCCCAGCGGGCTCTCTCTACGACACACTCTGCCGAACAGCACCGAGAGCGGCGACTGCGCCCCAGCTCTCTCATTCGGCTGGGGATTTGCCAACCCCCTGAAGCCCCTCAGAGTAAGAGCCCCCCGTGTTTTCCCTCCCCTCTTGTCCCCTATAGATCTCTCTTGGTGTTCCCCTACCTACCCAGACCCGTTCATTCTCTAGATAAACACACCTTGAACTCAGCACCGATGACTGCTGGGCTCCAGCAGCGGCAGAGAGAAGCCAATTTCTTAATGACTTGGGCTGAGGCTTCTGAGAGCACAGGTACAAAATAGTGCATTTTAAAAATCACTCAAAAATTATCTTATACAGTAATTTCCATAACCGTTACTAATTGCTTTGAATCATGCATGGATCTAGCTGTCAAAGGACGGCTGGGCTCCTCAGGTAGACACCGTTTCTATGCCAAAGCTGCTAGGGAAAAAAAAAAAAAAAATCTACAGAGAACAAAAGCTCTTCTCTTGAGGTAGAGGACATGAATTGTCAAACCCATTCGCCTTAAATTATTAATTAGTAGTCAGTTCAAATAAAAAGAAAACCGTAACCCTCAACCCCCCTTCTCCCCTCACAACACACACACTTTGGAATTAATGTTTCGCACACGACAAATAAGATCCCTCCCTGAAATAAGCTGCTTGACACAAGAATGGCTTTGCCACTTAGAATGCGACGGCAGAAACGGGAGAATCGGCCTGTGCGTTTGAAGACAAAGCCAGGGAAAAAGCTTCGCTCAAACTTGCTCGGTGCCCCTCTGTGCCCGCCTCGAAGGAAAAAGATTGAACTGGGTCTAGTTTGAATTTCATCCCCAAAGGCCAGGACCCGAGCTGAGCTATCCCACCTCGATTCCACTCGATTCCGCTTCTTTCCAAACTGGATTCCTGGCAAGCACTTGCCACAGACAGGACAAGCAAGTCCAGGACAGAAGCCTGGCCTGGAAGCCTGGCACACACAGGGCACCGAGAGGGCGGACAAGGGCTGCCTCAGGAGCACGAGTTGTGCTGGAATTAATCCCATGAGGGACCCAGACACCCCTCAAATCCATCCTGACCGTACCCCGAGGTCAGGATGCACGCCAGGAAAATAAAAAAAGTTTGGCTCTGCAACTCTTCAACTGTTAAATCTAACACACACACCCCCCCCCTCCTGGTCTGACTGGGAAAACGATGTGATATTAACCTTATACAGGAACTTGTGAAATCAGAACTGTCCAGCTGGACGACTGAAATGCTACTAAAAATGTCACAAAATCCAACAGGTTATATGATGTCACTAAAAGAGCGACAACAAGCTGTCAAGGGACATCAGCAGCCTTGAAAGGAGTACAGCGAAAGGAATTAACCCCTTTCCTAATTGATAACTTTGGAATCGATAGCGCTGGTTATTGACATCTGATGATACCACGTTCACGTGCATCTTACCTTTTGTATTTTGCTTTTTAGACATCTCGGCGTGTTTGCTCTAACCGTCAGCTATACAGGAGCGGGGAGGGGGGTGGGGAGAAGAAATAATAAGAGTCCTCGCCCTTGAACAACGTAGCTGGCAGTTGCAATCCACGCACCGCCTTGTATCAATGCGGGAAACGGCAGAGAGCTGGTTTGGGACAGCAAAATCCCAGCTGCGAGGGCAAACGGGGTCTGGAGTTGTCAGAAATCTGCTGACAGGCCAGCAGAGCACTACAGCTCCTTTCCTCTGAAAAGCAACTTCTTGTCAGGCTTCCTGACTGCAGCAGTTGGTATCTGGTTCTGAAAAAGAAAGTAGTAAAAAAAAAAAAAAAAAGAAAGGAAATAAGAAAATTGCTACTGTACTAGCCAAGGTATACCCCGAGCCTCCCAGCTTGTCAGAGTTGTCCTGCTCACGGGTTTTAAGAGTAAAAAAAAAAAAAAAAAAAAATTTTAAAAAAATCTGTATTTTGCTTGAAGGTGTGGTGAAACAACTAGCCAGAAAAAAGTGACATTAAATATAAAGCCACAAGATCCCTACAGACTTGGTATGGTTTCAACAGGCTCGATTCAAAGACACTAGTCACTTAAGCACGCACGAGGTAGAACCGGGGAGGTTTAGAACTCATCACACACAAAAAAAAAACCCTAACACAAACACCACATTTACAGACTAAGAGCCCTCAGACAAAGCGGGCAGAGTGGTTCCTACACTCGGTGACAAGACGAACTCTCAGATCTCTCGTGTGTTAACGCAACCAGCATCCCAGGGAAAAAGCAAAATTCACTTTGCTGCCAGCACGAGCCATTTTCAACGCTTTCACTGCTTATTTCAACACAAAACACCAGCCTCCCCCACCGAGGCGGCGCAGGGGCAACTCCGCGTGGCGTTACATACGTGTCTTTTCGTCGCGTTCCTCCTTTAAGGAGCCGGGGAAAGCAGGGGCAGCAGGCACCACATCAAGTCGGATGACAGGTTAAACAAAGAACAACACTATACGCAAGGTGAGGAAACAATAGAGACCTCTCTGCCACGGCAAACCTGCTTAACCCCAGGGAAGGATCTGGCCCTGTGACAAAACCTCAACGTATTCACAATCAAGCAGGGGAAAAAAAAAAAAAAGCCACAAAAAATTGCAATTTTAATACGTAAAACACAGGTATCCGACGCTGCAAAAGATTTTAGTAAACATCCATCAGGAGACCTTGTACATTTTAGCAAAACGCACAGGCTCTTGAAAAGGAAACGCCAGCATTGAGAAACACGCATCTCATTTGCTCCATTATTAATTAGAAGTTCAACTCCCATCCACCCCGAGGATCAGGATTATTTTTAGGGATACGGTTCACCAGGCTGAGGAATGCAGCAAGGCTCCTGCCACCCGGCGACACTGCCCCAGGGTTTATCACCGTGAGCTTATTTTGATTTAAAAATAGACGTTTCCTATCATTAGAATTTCCCTTTATTAGCTCCCCAGGAGTTCCAAACTTATTTCTAACCAGTGACCGCAGCGATCTAAATCTGAGGCTGATTTGCTCACTGTCTGTGCAAAAAAAAAAAAAAAAAAAAAAAAAAAGACTGTGCAAAAGAATTTTTTACCTGCAAACAGTCCCAAAACAAGAGGCGATTACAAACTCCTGCCTTGCTGCCTTCAGCTCTCTGAATTAAACGCTTTCCTTCGTTTTGATGCCTTGAGGCGCTAAATACCACCTCGTAAAACCCGTGCCGTTTGAAAGCTCTGCTCAAAAAAAAATAAAATAGAGAAGCCGAAGAATTGAGCGAAGGATTAAGCTGCCGTATGGGGATGCGAGCGGTTCCCGAGCTCGACGCCTGGAGACTGCTGGCAGGTCGAGCTCAGCCGGCCGTGCTGGCGGGGCCGATGTGCTTTGGTTTGCACGATTACACCCGAGTTTCACTTCCCTGCCTGATTGCTTTGTGTCCACGACCAGGAAACGCTCGGCAGCGTGGCCATCCAGCTGCCAGGAACCTCCGGTTACCTCCTGCGATTTTAAGATAACATTGGGTCGCGAAGAAAGTGTTTACCACATTGACCCACGATGCCAGAGTCAAATATTTTCGGTATATATGGCTCAAGAGTTTTCAAAACCAACCAACCAACCCACGCTCACAAACCTGTGCTTTAGAGTAGTCTTTATAATATCATTTTTTTAAAATAAAGACGGGCATGCTTTAATCTGGAGGGAGCGCAGAAACACACAGGTAGTGACAAAAAGCTGTAACATCCCACTTGAGAGCATTTACCTGAACTCCCTCAAGTTGCCTCAAACTTAATTCATGAAACAAAGGAACATTTCAAAACCGCCTCTGCATGTACGTCCCCAAAAGCAAATATCTGCAAGAACACTTCATTCAGACAGAGCCTGTAAAACAGACAAACTGGGGAAAAAAAACCAACCAAAAAAACCCACACAAACCCAAAAGCTGCCAGTAAAGAAGTTATCAGGAAGCCTCAAAAAGCCTGAAAAACATTACACCTTATCACCCGAGAAATATAGTTGTACCCACTTCAAAGGAGAAAAATGAACAGTAATTAAGTCTTGGGGGGAAAGCAAACAACATAGAACAGGTTCTGAATTACTCCTTGGCAAGCTAAAGTCAAAGCAGCAAAGTAATAAAATAATGGATGGGAAACAAAACCCCACTGATGTATCTGATGAGTAGAAAACAGCAAATCTTTGCTCCTTGATGATGCAATTAATATTTCATCCAATATACCCTGTGGTGAGAATCGAGAGCCAGAGAATCCGAAGCAGCTCTGGCTCATGTCAGAATCAGGGTGCAGGCTGCAGTGCGACCTGCCTTTACCTCCGAGTCTCCCATCGGCTGGAAATTTCACCGCGGCTATTAGCCAGGAACCTTAAACAGATCGGGGGCGGGGGGGGGGGGGGGGGGAGGCTGTAAAACACAGGAGGGTTTTTTAAAACCCAAGCGGAAATTTTTAACACTGGTAAAATAGTAAAAGTTAACACAAATCCAAATAAATTCGTTAAGAGGGGTGAGCTCCTCCAGCTAAGGGCGATATAAGGCTTATACAGGGCACCGTACGCGTCTATAGGAACAGTAAAGCATCAAGACAAAACCGGCAAGAAATCTACCTGCAGGATTAAAATAAAATATCGTGGTTCTAACAGAATTGACAGGGGAGCAATATAACCCGCGGAAACCCAACTCCCTCCCGTTACAGAGCAAGCAAGCTCCTCCCCGAGCTGCCTGCATTCAGCCGGTAACGGCAAACTTTTCCAAATCCCAAATCCCGCGGGAAAGGCGCATTATTGTTCAACACACAACTACCGGCAGATTCCGTCTCATGAAGGAAAACATTTGGAATTTTACAGACAGAGAGTTAAAAAAGAAACAACTTCAAAATCCCCCACTCGCAGCACTGGTTTGCTCCGTCTAGACGGATTATTTGAGTAAACTTTCGGGACCAACAGCTCCCCATTTGAAGGAAAAGATGATGAAGAGTGAAAAATTTGTCTGGATTTTTGTTTTATTGTTATTATTAGTCTGTGGAAGGTGCTTTCGCTGAGAAATCTGGAGTTCTGAAGAATAGATAAATCTGGTGCTGGGATCTCGGGCAAGCGGTGGGTTCTCCCCAGCCGCAGCCTCGTGCCCAGCTGGAGCGTTAATTCACACCGTACAGTAGCATCTGGCTAATTGGCTTTTGCGTTAAGTAGTCCCTTCCCAAGCTATTTTAATCTTGTTGATCAAGCACGTAAGAGTCGTCCCTGTGAGTACACACAACAGCATTTCGGTAGAATAAATTGTCCTGTTTGTAATTTATAATCATTCTCAAATAAAAATCCATTTTCCGAGACTTCAGCACCTCAGAGGACCCAGGTATTTATCTACAAGCAGTGCCGCCGCCCCCCCCCCCCCCCCCCCCATAATGCACTCACGCAAGAAGGGAATTAATATAGCATCTCCTGACAAAAAAAAAGCGACTATTACACTAGAAATTCAGGAACTTATTCTACCTGTCACAGAACACAGCTTGGAGGAGCAAGTTTAATAGCCCCGCTGCACACGGGAACACGCCGACATCCCAAATTCTTATCGCCTTTGCTGGGTGCTGCCGGCCCTAACGCAGGGCACAAGCACAGCCGGGTTTTTCCCAGAGCTCTGCGGAATCCCTGGGGAATTTCCACAGCATCGAAACCCTAAGATTTTTTCAACAAATACCTGTTAAGTTACAGCAGAGCAAAATAAGCCTGTTCATCCCTCATGTTCCACAGATGCCTCGGCCGTTTCTGTTTGAAGAACTAACTTTTTTTTTTGCCCTGGACCAGAGCACGGAAGACATCAGGTTAGCGTTTTAATTAAAGCCAGGCAGCTTTATTACGCTGCATCTGAAGGAAGCAAGCACACTGTTCAGCAGTGAGCGTGGCACAAGCCCGACAGTAACCCGGGGGGGGGCATTTCCCCCCCCCCCCCCCCCCAAGACAATCGGTTTTCAGAAGCTCCTTCCAGCAAACAATGGCTCGGTCAGAGCAGGCAAGGAAGGAGGAGCACGGAGCGCAGGTCGGGAAGGTCTAATACCAGCACCCACCGCCAAATCCCTGCCTGCACAAAGCTTCTTTTTCTACCCTGGCCAAATCCTTTCATGGTGCTGGATGAAGGCTCATAAAATGGTACACTACAAAACAACCGTTTTAGGACTGGGGGGGGGGGGGGGGGGGGAGGAAATAGTTCCTTAATATCACTCTTGGGGTTTGGGTGGGGTTTTTTTTTTTTCCTCCCCCCAGTATTTCCTCAAGAATGAACTGAGCATTTAACCTCAGAGATAATTAGCTGTCTATATTCTGTTTAAATCCACACATTTATTGTTCTTTCACCAAATGCATTATGCAGAGCACGACTGGGCATTAGCTATTCTCAAACATCTACCTCTTGTAAGCTAATTGTGCATCATTTTGCAGCACAAAGAAGTAAAACTACAGATTTCAGGTGACAAAACCTTCCTGGTACCCATTCAGGTGATGCTACAAAACCCCACTCAGTGTGTTTACAAATACTTAAACAGATAAAAGAGCAGACCACCGAGTTTTGCGTTCTTGGATTCCTGGTCAGGCACTGTTTTCCATACTCACTTTCCAGGTAAAACAGGTATTGGGAATTGCTGGTGGGATTTTTGACGCTTTACACAGCGATGCAAGCGAGCAATTGAACAACACTGAAACGCTCTGGAGTTGGACACCGATTTTTGCTTTCCTGAAGGAAAGATCTCCTCACACTTTGTCTCCTGGTCCTCCCTCCATCCATCCCAAGCTTTCCGTATCCCTTCCTAACCAGCCTGCCCAGGCGGGAACAGCTGCGATGGGAACTTGCACATGTATGTTTGTCCTGTGTAATTCTGCGTGCACCACTGCTATTTTTAGATCGTATTTGCCAGCGTTGTGATCTGGAAGAGCCTCGGTGTCTTGCCAAGAATTGTTTTATATTTATGGATAAACACATGGCTTTCAGATATATTTTTACCTTTTTATCCCATGTATCTAAACATCAGAAGATTTTGAAAAGGAAGGAAGGAAAAAAAATGGCAAATACTGCAGGAGATGACACCTTTCATTGCTCTACTCTAAATGGTGAAAAAAAATCCTTCACCTCCCCCAGTTTAAAAGGGGTGAATGGCATTACTGTAGTCCTACTGGAAATCTTCCCTCTGCCACAGCTTTTTCTGATTACAGCAAATCTCCAGGTCCGTTATCCTAAGAGCGAGCTTGAAAATATTAAAAGCAAGCCATATAGTTTAATTGCCAGATCTATTATTTTTTTTTTAAAAACGCAGTACCTAGCTTTATCCCCTTCAGACTGCAAGTCACCTTTAGAGCTCCTTTGTCCTGAATCCAACAAGAATCTTCTGCTTGGGGGTTGCATGGCTCAGAAAAATCATAAAATATTTAAACGCCCCTTGAAGAGTAAGCTACAACTACAAAAAAAAAAAAATCCTTATGCAGCAGACAATTCCTGCAAGTGGATTTTAGTTTGCCAAAGCTGAGACAACAGTAACCTCAGCAGACACGGCTGTGGCCACGTATATGTCACGTATAGAACAGCGGCTGAAGGCACACGCAACTTCCACACACATCGCGTCCCCGAGTTAAGACGGGCTGCCTGCGCTTTGCTGGCCCACCGCACACAAACGACGTGCTGACCGGAGTATTGCAATAAAGGAAATAAAACACCGAGGCCCCGAGCACCAAGAGCTCAGAGCAACACTGTGTGATGGCAGGAGGGTGACAGGGGACCCCAGCAGGACCCCAGGGGGCACGTCCCACGCTCCCCAGCCGCCAGAAGGTTTAGCAGGCGGTACGGAGGGCGAGGAGAAGCTGCAGCGCTGTCAGAGCCACGCTTCCTCCCCTCCACCTTTCAGGAGGCAGCACCAACACTGACCGTAGGCACTTCTGGGGAGATTCCACCTTTATTCCTCAATCCCAGCGCAGCCAAGGCTGCGCTCCCACACCCCATCCACCCCCCAGCAGGTTATGAGGGATGCCAGAAGCTGGGTGCCAGCTACGGTCACTCACACAGCAAACACTGATGCCCACTGCCCTTTCTGCTCTCCCAGACCTCCTCCACATCCCAAAAACCTCCTGGATTCAGGCTCACGCTCCAGCCAGACTGCTTAACAGCACTCCTCCAGCATGTATGAGCAAGTCCTGCTTAGGAAGCACAAAGTCCCAGACCCTGAGAGTACAGCAACACGCTCCACGCCTGCAACTTTCAAGGCAAAAAAACTCAAAAACTCCAGCACCCCAAAGAAAGACGCAGCAGCCAGAGCTAACGGAGTGGGAAATGCAGCAAAGTTAGTGAAAAGTAGTCATAAAAAACTCAAAATCAAGAAAATAGCTACCAGGCTCTAGCAGGAGGCTGCAACAGCTCCCACAGGTAGTTGGTGGGGAATTTTCTGGCGATTGTTCCCAGTTTACCTCCCATCAACTAACAAAGGTTCCACACAGAGGCTTTTGTTTCTGTTTGGGCATCAGCTCCTCTGACAGCCTGATGATGGCAAGCTGCTTTGCAAGAGAATTGATCAGACCATCACCCCTCAGTTATGGCCAAGGAGGATGATTACACCAGGGGAACCATTAAGGCACCCTCAGAAAGAAATCCCACACCCCTCACAGGTTTTTCTCCCCTTTCCAAACCCAACAAAAATCTTATTCTTCGCCTTCCTTCCTACAGAATCACAGCTTGTCTCTGCGGGCAAGGCGACTTCCCAACTTCTCTGCAACAGCTCCCTCTGCGGATACATGAACGCCTCTTTCTGCTGATCATCAAAGGTAAAACAAGAACAGCACCGATGAGCACCAACGGGGGAAAAAAAAAATAAAAATGTGGGGACCAAGCACTGGAAGCCAACCTTTAACTCACTGCTGGCTTGCTTTCTCATGGAGAAAATCCCGAGTGGATGGGGGCGGGGAGAAGCCAAGCTTTAGGTGTGCTAAAGAGCCCTGTGGAGGTAGAGGGGAAAATATCATTTCCCTCTTTGCAACTCAGCCTGCTTTTCCTCATCCTCCTTCGTTAATTATTTGTGTTACAGTAAGAGCTAAAGGCCACAGAGCAAGAGCTCCGAGAACACCGGGAGAAGATCCCTGCCCCTGGGATTTACGAGCCAGGTCGGTACAGGAGGAGAGGCCGGGATGAAGGACAGCGGGTGGAAGCAATGGGTGAGCTGGGCTCTGTGCGTGTACCGGCTGCGGCATAAATAATGGATTAACACTGCTGACCGCCCCCCCCTCCACTCTCCCCCCCGTCGCCCTGACTCATCACGGGCTGCCCCACACCCCCTTCACCCCCCAAAAAACCTCCCACTGCTTCATCCAGGCCAACCCACAAACCTCCTTCTGCAGCCTCCCCTGCCTGCCCCACCTCCACCCCGACTGCAACCCCTGCACTCCCCCCCGGGCCCACTCCCCCCCCCCCCCCCCCCGGCCTGTGCTGGCTGCCCCCTCCCCATCGCTGGGGGCACCGGGGGGGGCACTCCTCCCCAGCCCCCCTCACTACCACCCTTTCCTCCCAAACCCCCTTCACCCCGCACAGGGCACCCCCTTCCCCACACAGCACCCCTCTTGCCACCCCGTTTCCTAGCCCACCCCCCAGGTCGTTCCCTCCTCCACAGAGCCCCCCCGACCCCCGCCAAGGCCCCTCCGACGCCCCCCCGACCCCCCCCCACGGCCCTTCCGACGCCCCCCCGACCCCCCCCACGGCCCTTCCGACGCCCCCCCCACCCCTCACAAGGCCCCTCCGACAGCCCCCCACACCCCTCACAAGGCCCCTCCGACAGCCCCCCACACCCCTCACAAGGCCCCTCCGACGCCCCCCCCACCCCTCACAAGGCCCCTCCGACGCCCCCCCCACCCCTCACAAGGCCCCTCCGACGCCCCCCCCACCCCTCACAAGGCCCCTCCGACGCCCCCCCCCACCCCTCACAAGGCCCCTCCGACGCCCCCCCACCCCTCACAAGGCCCCTCCGACGCCCCCCCCACCCCTCACAAGGCCCCTCCGACGCCCCCCCCACCCCTCACAAGGCCCCTCCGACGCCCCCCCCACCCCTCACAAGGCCCCTCCGACGCCCCCCCCACCCCTCACAAGGCCCCTCCGACGCCCCCCCCACCCCTCACAAGGCCCCTCCGACGCCCCCCCCACCCCTCACAAGGCCCCTCCGACGCCCCCCCCACCCCTCACAAGGCCCCTCCGACGCCCCCCCCACCCCTCACAAGGCCCCTCCGACGCCCCCCCCACCCCTCACAAGGCCCCTCCGACGCCCCCCCCACCCCTCACAAGGCCCCTCCGACGCCCCCCCCACCCCTCACAAGGCCCCTCCGACGCCCCCCCCACCCCTCACAAGGCCCCTCCGACGCCCCCCCCACCCCTCACAAGGCCCCTCCGACAGCCCCCCACGCCTCACAAGGCCCCTCCGACAGCCCCCCACGCCTCACAAGGCCCCTCCGACAGCCCCCCACGCCTCACAAGGCCCCTCCGACAGCCCCCTACCCCTCACAAGGAAGGCCCCTCAGCCCATTTCCCCACACGAGGCTCCTCCGACCGCCCCTTCCCCACACAAGGTCCATCAGCCCCCTCCCTTCTCCCGACAAGGCCCCTCCCGACCCCCCTTCCCCACACAAGGCCCCTCAGGCCTCCCCCTTCCCCTCTACAAGGCCCCTCCCGACCCCCGGGCCCGGCCTTCGGCTGCGCCTTCCCCCGCCAACAACCCTCCTCCCGGCCCCCCTGCTCGCTCCGGGCCGGCCCCGCGGCCCCGGGCTCCCCACACTCACCGGCCACAGCGGCGGGACCCGGCCGCCCCCCGCCCCCCCCCTCACCTCAGGCCGCCGCGATGCACCGGGGAGGAGGTGGGGGCCGCGGCCCGGCAGGAGCCCTTAACCCGCGACAGCCAATGGGAGCTCAGCCACCGATCGTTGGCCAATGGCGACGCGAAGCCTCCGCACCGTGCCCGCCCTCCTGCGTGAGTTAGCCAATAACAAGCCGGGAAAGGCCAGGCTCGGCCCGCCCTTCTTCTCCGCCAGCCATTCAGATGCGACGCGGGGGCAGGGCTGAGCGCTCCTGGCCAATGAGGGGGCGGAGCGGCAGTCCTGGGCGCGCGGAGGGAGGTGTCCTGCCAGCCAATGGCGAAGCGGCCCAGCCGACGCCACGGCGAAGGCCCCGCCCGGTCCCACCTCCAGCGTGCGAGAAGGGCGTGGCCAACTTCCGCCCAGAGCCAATCGAATCCGGCGATGCCAAGGCCCTCTCCTCCCCGCCCCTGCGATGGGCGGGACGGGGCGGGGCGGCGGGTGCCGAACGTGGACGGAAACTGCCGAGAGCCACCGCCCTGCAGCGGAAACACCCGAACGCCTTCCGGGAATGCCCGAAGATGGGGGGCGGCAGGGGCTGAGGTCGGGGCTCCACCGGTTCGCGGCCCCGCTCCGCTCCCAACGCCCCCAGCCCCGGGCCGGTCCCGCCCCGCCTCGCCCCCAGGGGGTACTGGGGTCTGCACAGACCGCTGTGCAATAATTAGCACAAGGCCCCGTGCGATGGTTTGCACGAGTTCGTGTGCGATGGTTTGCACAAGTTTGAGTGCAACGGTTTGCACAAGGCTCCATGCAACAGTTTGCACAAGGCCCTGTGTGATGGTTTGCATGAGCTCACATGCGATGCTTTACACAAGCTCCTGTGCAATGGTTTGCACAAGCTCCGTGCAATGGTGTGCACAAGCTGATGTGCAATGGTTTGCACAAATTCCCTGCAACGGTGTGCACAAGCTGATGTGCAGTAGTGTGCACAAGCTCCCGTGCAACGGTGTGCACAAGCTAATGTGCAGTAGTGTGCACAAGCTCCCGTGCAACGGTGTGCACAAGCTGATGTGCAATGGTGTGCACAGGCTCCCTGCAACGGTGTGCACAAGCTCCCATGCAACAGTGTGCACAAGCTCCCATGCAACAGTGTGCACAAGTTCCGTGCAACGGTGTGCACAAGCTCCATGCAATGGCGTGCACAAGCTGATGTTCAACGGTGTGCACAAGCTCCGTGCAACCGTGTGCACAAGCCCCCATCCATCACTCCGCAGCCACCCCCGTGCCACAGCTGCACCCCCACCCCCGTGCACCCCCCGGCCCCCGCCGTGCATCGCACCGAGGAACGAAGTCGCAGCAAGAGCCAAACCTCGTGTTCACCATCGCCACCCGGGCTGGGGGTCCCCGGGGCGGTATCACCCCCCCGCCGCCCTCCGGGGTCCCACCAGCTCCTCGTAGGCTTCCTGGAGCTGGATGAAGCGCCGCTCCGCCTCCTCGCCCCGGTGCCGGTTGTGATCCGGGTGCCAAACCTTCACCAGCTCCCGGTAGCTCCGGTGCACGTCCTCGGCAGAGGAACCCACCGGGAGACCCAGCACCTGGGGGCCAAAGAGATGCGCTGGGGTGGGACCCTGCCAGACCCCCCCCCCCCAGGGCCATGCGTGGGGCTGCGTGTGCCTTCAGCCACTGCAGGGGACCCCAAAAAGAGGGGGTGCCCCACCCCCCTCGGACACTGCAGGGGACCCCAAAAAGAGGGGGTGCCCCCCGCCCCTCAGCCACTGCAGGAGACCCCAAAAAAAGGGGGTGCCCCATCCCCCTCAGCCACTGCAGGAGACCCCAAAAAGAGGGGGTGCCCCCCCCCCGACCATGGCAGCATCCAAACCCAATGCCCCCCGCATCCCAGTGAAGCATCCCTCTGGTACCCCAGGGTACCCAGCACTGCATCCTGCACCTCGGAAAACCCCACGCTGGGGTGGGACCCTGCTAGACGCCCCCCCCCCAGGGCCAGGAGTGGGGCTGCGTGTGCCTTCAGCCACTGCAGGGGACCTCAAAAAGAGGGGGTGCCCCCCCCGGGCATGGCAGCACCCAAACCCAACCCCCCCCCGCCCCAGTGCAGCATCCCCCTGGTACCCCTGGGTACCCAGCACCGCATCCTGCACCTCAGAAGAGCCCACTGGGAGACCCAGCACCTGGGGGCCAGAGAGATGCGCTGGGGTGGGACCCTGCCAGACCCCCCCCCCAGGGCCATGCGTGGGGCTGCGTGTGCCTTCAGCCACTGCAGGGGACCCCAAAAAGAAGCGATGCCCCCTCCGGGCATGGCAGCATCCAAACCAAATGCCCCCCCCCCTCCCAGTGCAGCATCCCCCTGGTACCCCTGGGTACCCAGCACCGCATCCTGCACCTCATACGCCTGCTGCTGCCGCTGGCTCCAGCTGCTGGGTTCCAATCCTGCACCGCGTTCCCGTGCCGGGGAGCCACTGGTGAAGCCCAGGATCTCTGCCAGGAGCCGGGTGGCACGGAGGGGCAGGAGCAGCAGCTCGATGGTGGCACGGGGCAGAGCCAGGATGGTGCCCAGCACCCCGGCGGTGATGCTGAGCCCACGGCAGGCGAGCGGGGGCGGCGAAGGCCAGGCATGCCAAGCCTAGGTGGTAAAGCCGGGCGGCCAGCCGCGGCCGTGGCATCCCACCGGGCTTGTAACGCCGGTGCCGGTGGGCAACAAGGCTGGCGGCCAGGCTGGTGGGCAGCACCGCCAGCACCCGGCCTTGGAAGAGGAGGGAGGTGAGGAAGGCTGCGGCCAGGGTGCTGGGTGCCTCCGCCGTCTGGTCGCCCACCGAGGACACCAGCTGCACCCCCAGCCCCACGGCCAGGGGCTGTGCCAACAGTGCCGGTACCCAGGGCAGCCCCAGCGCTGCTGCCAGCCCAAAATACATCCCCACCACCACCTGCCCCACCAGGCGCAGGGGGCTGGGGGCTGGTCCCTGGGGACCCCTGGGGACCCCAGCCCCGTTGGCAGCAGCCACCCAGCCAGGAAGGTGCCAGAAATCCCAGAGCCACCCGCCGCCGAAGCCGCCCAGTGTCAGCATCCAGAGCAGCGCGTGGCTGTCCCGGCCCAGGTAGATGTGGTGCAGCCCCAGTGGCCCCCCCAGTGCCCACAGCCCGTAGGCCACCAGTAGCCGCTTGGCCATCTTCCCACCGGCTGTGGCAAATGGCTCGGCAGGGCTGCCCAGGGGGGTCACCGCCCCGGTGGGCACCAGCACAGCCCCAGCATCCAGCACCCTGCGGGATGGGCAGTGCAGTCAGGGACCCCAGGTCACGCTGTCCCGCACCGTGTCAGACCCCTCCAGTGACCTGGGTACCCACCCTGGGGTCCTATGTGCCCACCCAGGGCCACTGTGTGCCCACCCGGGGTCCCACGTGCCCACCCAGGGTCACACATGTCCACTCAGGATCGGTATGTACCCACCCAGGGTCCTACATGCCTACCCGGGGTCCCACATGCCCACCCAGGGTCCCACATGCCCACCCAGGGCCACTGTGTGCCCATCTGGGGTCCCACGTGCCCACTCAGGACCAGTATGTACCCACCCAGGGTCCCACGTGCCCACCCAGGGTCCCAGATGCCCACTCAGGACTGGTATGTACCCACCCAGGGTCCTACATGCCCACCCGGGATCCCACGTGCCCACCCAGGGTCCCATGTGCCCACTCAGGATCAGTATGTGCCCACCCAGGATCCTACATGCCCTCCCGGGGTCCAACACGCCAACCCAGGGTCCCACGTGCCCACCCAGGGCCACTGTGTGCCCATCTGGGGTCCCACGTGCCCACTCAGGACCAGTATGTGCCCACCCAGGGTCCCACATGCCCACTCAGGATCAGTATGTGCCCACCCAGGATCCTAGATGCCCACCCGGGGTCCCACGTGCCCACCCAGGGTCCCACGAGCCCACTCAGGACCGGTATGTGCCCACCCAGGGTCCTACATGCCCACCCGGGGTCCCACATGCCCACCCAGGGCCACT
Source organism: Falco cherrug (assembly GCF_023634085.1). Taxonomy (NCBI): domain Eukaryota; kingdom Metazoa; phylum Chordata; class Aves; order Falconiformes; family Falconidae; genus Falco; species Falco cherrug. The sequence goes on from NC_073715.1 coordinate 4,878,938, forward strand.
GTGTGCCCACCTGGGGTCCCACGTGCCCACTCAGGACCGGTATGTGCCCACCCAGGGCCTCACATGCCCACGCAGGATGGGTGCATGCCCACCCATGGTTCCCTGAGCCCACCCAGCACCCTGTGAGCCCACCCAAAGTCCCCTGAGCCCACCCAACACATTATGAGCCCACCCATGGTCCCCCTAAGCCCACCCATGGTCCCCTGAGCCCACGTGGGGCCAGTTCAGCCCCGCAGCCCCCCCAGCCCCCATGCTGGTGGGGGTCCAGCCTGCCCTGACCCACCTCTCCCCACGGAGCTCCCAGCGGCACCCCTCCCCCCGCCAGACTTTGCCCCGGCACGTCACCGGGCAAAGGGCACAGCACCGGCATCACCACACCGGCATCACGGCACTGGCATCACAACACCGGCATCACGGCACTGGCATCATGGCCGGCATCACCACACTGGCATCATGGCACCGGCATCACCATGCTGGCGTCACCACACTGGCATCACTGTGCTGGCATCATGGCACCAGCATCATTGCGCTGGCATCACCGCACTGGCATCACTGCACTGGCATCACGGCACCATCATCACCACACTGGCATCATGGCACTGGGATCATAGCACTGGCATCACCACACTGGCATCACCACGCTGGCATCACGGCACTGGCATCATGGCACGGGCTTCATGGCACCAGCATCACCACGCTGGCATCATGGCACCAGCATCACTGCGCTGGCATCACAGCACTGGCATCACTGCGCTGGCATCACCATGCTGGCATAACAGCACCAGCATCATGGCACCAGCATCACCACACTGGCATCACAGCACTGGCATCACCGTGCTGGCATCACCATGCTGGCATCACAGCACTGGCATCATGGCACCGGCTTCATGGCACCAGCATCACCATGCTGGCATCATGGCACCGGCATCAGCATGCTGGCATCATGGCACTGGCATCACTGTGCTGGCATCACCACGCTGGCATCATGGCACTGGCATCATGGCACCATCATCACCACACTGGCATCATGGCACTGGCATCACCGCACTGGCATGACTGCACTGGCATCACAGCACCATAATCACCACGCTGGCATCATGGCACTGGCGTCATGGCACAGGCTTCATGGCACCAGCATCACCATGCTGGCATCATGGCACCAGCATCACTGCGCTGGCATCACAGCACTGGCATCACTGTGCTGGCATCACCACGCTGGCATCACCACACTGGCATCACGGCACTGGCATCATGGCACCAGCATCACCACACTGGCATTACCACACTGGCATAACTGCGCTGGCATCACCACGCTGGCATCACGGCACTGGCATCATGGCACCAGCATCACCACACTGGCATAACTGCGCTGGCATCACCACACTGGCATCACGGCACTGGCATCATGACACCAGCATCACCACACTGGCATTACCACACTGGCATAACTGCGCTGGCATCACCACGCTGGCATCACGGCACTGGCATCAGCATGCTGGCATCATGGCACTGGCATCACTGTGCTGGCATCACCACGCTGGCATCACCACACTGGCATCATGGCATTGGCATCATGGCACCAGCATCACCGCACTGGCATTACCACACTGGCATCACTGCACTGGCATCACCACGCTGGCATCACCACACTGGCATCACCGCACTGGCATCACGGCACCATCATCACCACACTGGCATCATGGCACGGGCTTCATGGCACCAGCATCACTGCGCTGGCATCATGGCACTGGCAGCACCATGCTGGTGTCACCACACTGGCATCACCATCACCGCGCCGGCATCACGGCACCACCACAGGCAGCTGGGGGGGCAAACGGGGTGCCCCCCCACCCCCCCCTACCCCACCCCCCCCCACCCCCACCCCCCCCGCCTCTCCTGGGGTGCAGGACCCCCAGCACACCACAGTGCCTGGTACTGCGGTACCCGCTGCCCGGTGGCTGTGACCCCCCCCCCTCCCCGGTGCCAGGGCCCCCCCCGGATTCTCCAGGGTCACTCAGGATTCTCGGGGCCCCCCCGGATTCTCGGGGCCCCCCCGGACTCCCCGCAGCCCCTGTTTGCTCAGCCGCCGCCGTGTTTGCCAGGATTAACCGGCTGCGGCAGCAATTTGGCCTCATCCATTATTAACCAAACCGCAGCCCCCCCCCGCCCCCCCCGGGGGGGCTGCACACCCCCCCCCCCCCAGCTCTACATCCCCCAGGCGGTGCGGCCGGACGAGTTTTGGGGGTGCATCGCCCCCTGCTCACTGCTGCCCTGGGGCTGGCTGGGGACCCCCCCTCTGCCCCCCCCCCCCCCCCTAGGGCTGCAATGGGGCAAAGCTGGGGGGGGGGATTAAAAGGCTGGGATGGCTGGGTCCCTGGGGAGCCCCCCAGGATGCTGGTGCCCCCCCCCAGGCTGGCTGCCCATCAGGGCGGGCTGACAGCGCCCCCCCCCCCCCCCCCCCCCCCCGCGCTGCCCACCCCGCCTGGCTGCCTCCCTGACAGCGGGTCCCTGGGGACCCCCGCCCACGCTCCGCTGCCCCCAGCCCCGCCAGCCCCAACATGCGGGGGGGGGCACCCTGGCCTGGGTGGGTGCCAGACCCCTCTCTGAGCTGCCAGGACCCCGAGCTGCAGTGCTGTGCCCGCCCCCCCATTCAATCGACCGGGGGGGGGGGGGGGGTCGGGGGTCTCACATCCCCATCGATTTTTTTTAAGTATCTGGATTTTGAAATGTCAAATTTGCCTTCGGTGAGCGGGGCCGGGGGGCGAGGGGGGGCTGGAGCCCCCCGGTTGCCTTGGAAACAGCAGGGCTGGGGGCTGCAGTAGAGCCCTGGGGGGGTCTCGGGGTACCCCAGCCCGAGGAGGGGGTGGGGGCTCCCCCAGCCCCCGCCGAGCCCCTGTTTGTAGGTGTAATTGGTGCCATTGATCAGCCCCGGCCAGCATCGATTTTCGGAGCCTTCGTGCGATTGAGGCATCTGTCACCGCTGGGGACACGCGGGGACCACGGCCCCACACGTGGGGGTCACGGCTGGGGACATGCGGGGATCACGGCCCCACACGTGGGGGTCACGGCTGGGGACACGCGGGGATCATGACCAGGGACACACGGGGATCACAGCTGGGGACACACGGGGATCACGACCGGGGACACACAGGGATCATGACCAGGGACACACGGGGATCACGGCTGGGGACACACGGGGATCATGACCAGGGACACACGGGGATCACGGCTGGGGACACACGGGGATCATGACCGGGGACACACGGGGATCACGGCTGGGGACACACGGGGATCATGACCGGGGACACACGGGGATCACGGCTGGGGACACGCGGGGATCATGACCGGGGACACACGGGGATCACGGCTGGGGACACATGGGGATCATGACCGGGGACACACGGGGATCACGGCTGGGGACACGTGGGGATCATGACCGGGGACACACGGGGATCACGGCTGGGGACACGCGGGGATCATGACCAGGGACACACGGGGATCACGGCTGGGGACACGCGGGGATCGTGACCGGGGACACACGGGGATCATGACCAGGGACACACGGGGATCACGGCTGGGGACACGCGGGGATCGTGACCGGGGACACACGGGGATCATGGCTGGGGACACGCGGGGACAGCGGCCGGGGCCACCTCCTGCCTTCCCCTCCCTGCAGGCAGCTGAGCCGGAGGCTCCTTGGCCTTGAGCCAGCCCTGCCCGCCCCCGCGCGTGTCCGTGCACAGCGCCGGGGGCACACGCACGCCCCGTGCATGTATGTCCTGAGGCACATGTGTGCCCCAATGCACATATGTGTCCCCATGCACATACGTGTCCCCATGCACATACATGTCCCAGTGCACATCCCCATGCACATGAGCCCCAACGCACACGCATGCCCCCATACACACACGTCCCAACACACACATGCCCTGATACACACACGTCCCAGCACACATGCATGCCCCAATATGCACACATGTCCCAATGGACACACATGCACCAATACACACACATGTCCCAACACATATGTATGCACCAATACACACATGCATGCCCCAATACACACATATTCCAACACACACACGTCCCAATGCACACGCATGCCCCAATACACATGCATGTCCCAAAACACATGCATGCCCCAATGCACATAAATGCCCTGATATACACATATCCCAACACACACATGTCCCAACACACACATGTCCCAATAGACACACATGTCCCAATGCACATGCATGCCCCAATACACATACATGCCCCAATACACACATGTCCCAACACACATGCATGCCCCAATACACATGCATGTCCCAACACACACATACCCCAATACACATGCATGTCCTAGCACACACATACCCCAATACACACACGTCCCAACCCACACACATGTCCCAATACACACGTGTGTCCCAACACATGCAGGCCCCAATCCACATGCATATCCCAACTCATGTGCATGCCCAAATGCACACACATGCTCCAACACACATGCATGCCCCAATACATACATCTGTCCCAATGCACACGCATGCCCCAATACACATGCATGTCCCAACACACATGCATGCCCCAATACACACATGTCCCAACACACATGCATGCCCCAATACATACATCTGTCCCAATGAACACGCATGCCCTGATACATACATATCCCAACGCACATGCATGCCCCAATACACACATGACCCAACACACGCATGCCCCAATACACACATGTGTCCCAATACACATGCGTGTCCCAACACACAGGCGTACCCCAATACACACGTCCCAACCCACACACATGTCCCAATACACACGCATGTCCCAACACATGCATGCCCCGATCCACATGCATATCCCAACTCATGTGCATGCCCCAACGCACACGCATGCCCCAACACACACACATGCCCCAACACCCCCCGCACCCCCCCGACCACCCCCCCCCTTTTGCAGGAACACCGAGCCCACACGTGCAGGCGCGTTCCTGGCTGCCCAGCGCACACGCCTGCACACGCTTGGCCCCCGCTGCTCTCCCGCGTGTCACGCCGCCTTGTCACTTGGCGGGTAATTAATGCCACCGGCGGGGCCGGGGTCCCCTCGGACTCGTCCATCACTGCCAGCGCGGCCGCGCGCCCCGCGCCGCGATTAGCGGGTTGATATGTAATAGCTGGCGCTGCACATTAATACATTACACATGTCAGCGGCGCGGGCCGGCTAATTGTCTGATTTAAATGGCTGTTTGTCAGCGCCCGGCTCAGGTGGGCATGAGGCGAATCTGCAATGAGCCCCCCCCCCATATCCAGGCCCCCCCCCTCCCCATCCAGCCCCCCCCATCACACCCAGCCCCCCCCATCCAGCCCCCCCCATCACACCTAGCCCCACTATATCCATAGCCCACACACACATCCAGCCCCCCCCAACATCCAGCCCCCCCTTCATATCCAGCCCCCTCATCACATCCACCACCCCCCAAATCCACCCCCATTCCAGCCCTCCCATCACATCCAGCCCTCCCATCACATCCAGCCCCCCAACATACAGCCTCCCCCAAAATCCACACTCCCATCCAGCCCCCCATCACATCCAGCCCCCCCCCATTACATCCACACACACCCCCCCCATCACCTACAGCCCCCCCGCCCATCACATCCAGCATCACCAGGGTGGGGGGCAGCACAGCAAGGGGGAAGCCCCAGGACCTCGCAGTGGGGCTGGGGGGTGCTCAGGGGAGGTGGGGGGGGGGGTGTAGGGGGGCAGGCGGGGGCGGGGGGGGAGTGGGACCCCCGTGGCCTGGCCACCCGCCTAATTGCCGCCCGGCCAGGATGGATTTCTCGGCCGACATCCTCTGCATCCCTAATAAATGCCGCCTGTCCAGGGAATTCATCCCGGTTGGCCGCAGCCATCCATCTCATCGTGACCAGCACGGGGGGGGGGGTGGGGGGGGGGTGGGGGGGGGTGGGGCACAGCCAGGAGGGGACCTAAATATCCCCCCCCCCGGGAATCCCCCATTCCCAAGGGATGCTCCCCCCGCCAGCAGGGTGATGGGCTGGTGGTCCCCCCCATGGCTGAGACCCTGCAGCTCATCCCAGCATTGCCCCCCCACGCCGCCCCCCCCCCCACTGTTCAGCCCCAGTGCAGGATGTGGCCCGGTGTGGGGCAGCCCCACATGTGGCTGTGGAGCTGGGGGTCAGCGCTATCCCAGGGGGCACACAGGGGACTCAGGGTGCAGATGAGACCCCCACCCAGCACGATGTGGCTGCCCCTGGGTGGGACACACCACCCCCAAACCCCCCACTCACCGTGTGCTGAGCCCCCACTGCCGAGGGGCAGCCAGCTCCGGACCCCCGACCGACCTTTGCCTCCTCACCAATTAACAGCAGATGCTAACGAGCTGGAGGGGGGGCAGGGGGGTGAGGGCTGGGGGGCACATCAGGGGCTGGCTGGGGCAGGACCCCATGGCAGGGGACACTCCCAGTACTGAACCAGTGGTGCTGGGTGCCGCGGGCTCCATCCAGGGGTGACAGTCCCAGTACTGAACCAGTGGTGCTGGGTGCCGCGGGCTCCATCCAGGGGTGACAGTCCCAGTACTGAACCAGTGGTGCTGGGTGGCGTGGGATCCACCCAGGGGTGATGTTCCATTCCCAGTACTGAACCAGTAGTGCTGGGTGCCGCGGGCTCCATCCAGGGGTGACAGTCCCAGTACTGAACCAGTGGTGCTGGGTGCCGCGGGCTCCATCCAGGGGTGACAGTCCCAGTACTGAACCAGTGGTGCTGGGTGCTGCGGGCTCCATCCAGGGGTGACAGTCCCAGTACTGAACCAGTGGTGCTGGGTGCCGCGGGCTCCATCCAGGGGTGACAGTCCCAGTACTGAACCAGTGGTGCTGGATGCCGTGGGATCCATCCAGCAATGACCCAGCCACCACCAGCCCCACATCACTGGCACATCCCCCTCAGCACCTCCCCCCAGCACCCCGATGGGCACCTCAACACCAGTTTGGCTGGCGGAGCATCACCCCCAGCGCGGCCTCGTGGCTCCCCCGGCAGCCACTGGTGGATCGTTGCCATTCAAGGACAATTTTTATCCAATTTTTTTATCCAATTTGGGCCGGGCCAGCAGCCTGGCTTTATTGCAAACATGCCCTGGATGGAGCGCAGCGCCCGGCCGCATCCAGCCCATCTATATTCATTTGCACAAGGTTCCCTCCTGGCCCGCGTGACCTGCGCTGACAGGGCAATCCGTCTGCCATCCCGCACCCCGATCCCTCTGCCATCCTGCACCCCGATCCACCCGCCATCCCGCACCCCGATCCCTCTGCCATCCCGCACCCCGATCCACCCGCCATGCTGCACCCCGATCCCTCTGCCATCCCGCACCCCGATCCACCCGCCATCCCGCACCCCGATCCACCCACCATCCCGCACCCCGATCCACCCGCCATCCCGCACCCCGATCCACCCGCCATCCCGCACCCTGATCCCTCTGCCATCCCGCACCCCGATCCACCCGCCATCCCGCACCCCGATCCCTCTGCCATCCCGCACCCCGATCCCTCTGCCATCCTGCACCCCGATCCCTCTGCCATCCCGCACCCCGATCCCTCTGCCATCCTGCACCCCGATCCACCCGCCATGCTGCACCCCGATCCCTCTGCCATCCCGCACCCCGATCCCTCTGCCATCCCGCACCCCGATCCACCCACCATCCCGCACCCCGATCCCTCTGCCATCCCGCACCCTGATCCCTCTGCCATCCCGCACCCCGATCCCTCGGCCATCCCGCACCCCGATCCACCCACCATCCCGCACCCCGATCCCTCCGCCATCCCGCACCCTGATCCCTCTGCCATCCCGCACCCCGATCCCTCTGCCATCCTGCACCCCAATCCACCCGCCATCCCGGCACGAGAAACGGTGACGGCCCACGGCCCCCTCGGGCACCGGGGGCCACAGTGGCACGTGCCACACGCTGGCACCGGGAGCTGAGCACGGCAGGCAGCACCGGAGCGCTGGTTCTGAGCTGGTGCTGGATGTGACCCCCGGGGGGGCTGTTCGCTGCCACATGAGCTGGTGGGTCCTCAGGGGCGGTGGAGGCAGATGGTGAACGTGGAGCCGCCGGACACTGAAGCCCCCCTCCTCGTGCCGGCAGTGCCGCTGCGGGGGGACGCGGGGACGTGGCGTGATGCATTTATTCATGCGCTGCGCCCCAGCACCGCGCCGCCGCCACCACTCACACCGGGCTTAGCCCCCGGCTCCGCGGTCAGGGACACGTCTGTCCCCATGTCCCCACTGGGGTGACCCGCAGCATCATCTCGGGTCCTGCGTGGGGACAGCGAGAGCAGCCGGGGGGGGGGAAACTGAGGCACGGCCGGACTGGGGACATCGCTGCCGTGGCTGCTGGCACCAGTGGGGGGGCTCAGCTCCAGCACTGGGCTCACCGCCCCCACGAATGGTGCTGAGCCCCCCTAAACCCAGCCCCCTCCCCACCCCCAGCAGCTGGGCACCGGAGCCAGGCCCAGCCTGGGCACCGAGGGCAGGATGCATCCCTGCCCCCCCCCCCCCCCCCCATTCCCCCATTCCGGTATTTTTACCCCAGCCAGGACCCCCGGTGTCCCCCTCGTGTCCCCATGGCCACAGCCTGGCCACCCGCTCCCCACCACACACACCCCCCCCGCCTCGTGCTCGCTAATTAGCACTCGGGCTTCCCCTCCCAGCCTGGCTAATTAATTCACTGTTGCTGCTCATTAAGATCAGCCAGCGGAGTCAGGTGGTGGCAGTGGGACTCCGGCATTCCCTGTCCCTGGGGGGTGACACGGTGGCATGGATGGCACCGGGATTGGTCCCTATTCCCAGGATTGATCCCTATTCCCAGGATTGATCCCTATTGCCAGGATTGGTCCCTATTCCTGGGATTGCTCCCCATTCCTGGGATTAATCCCCATTCCCAGGATTGATCCCCATTCCCAGAATTGATCCCCATTCCCAGGATTGATCCCCATCCCTGGGATTGATCCCTATTCCCAGGACTGATCCCCATCCCCGGGATTGCTCCCCATTCCGGGATTGCTCCCCATTCCCGGGATTGATCCCCATTCCCAGGATTGATCCCCATTCCCGGGATTGATCCCCATCCCTGGGATTGATCCCTATTCCCAGGGTTGATCCCCATTCCTGGGTGATGCTCCCGCCGCCGCAATGTGTTGCACAAACACCGCCGGGTTTTTTCAGGATCGCATCGATCCTGCGGCGTCGAGGGCCCATAAATCCATCCCGATCCCGCTGATGGATCGCCGGGCGAGCTGGCCGGGCCTGCAAATCCCGAACCTGGCGGGATCAATGACACACACGGGCGCTCCGGTGGGAGCATCGCCCCCCCCCCCCGCCTGCCATGCAATGCACACACGTGCATGGCGCACATCCGTGTGCTGAGCGTGCACAGACACGCACACAGCATGCACCCGCGTGCCCTGAGCATGCATGCACACAGCATGCACGTGTATGCACACAGCATGCACACATATGCAGACACGCACACAGCATGCACACACATGCACGCAGTGTGCACACGTATGCAGATACGCACACTGCATGCACACACACGCACACAGCATGTACAAATGCCCTGAGCATGCACACAGCATGCACATAGCATGCACACATATGCAGACAAGCACACTACATGCACACTGCATGCACAGAGCATGCACACATGCAGACACGCACACACACAACAGACGCAGACAGCATGCACACACACACACAGAGTGCACACAGCATGCACACATATGCAGACATGCACACAGCGTGCACACACATGCACACAGCATGCACACATATGCAGACATGCACATAGCATGCACACACACGTGCACACACACGCTGCATGCACACATATGCAGACATGCGCACAGCATGCACACACATGCACACACATGCACATGCATGCCCTGAGCACGCACACACACATGCCCATGCCGCCCCCCCCCTCCATGCCCCCCCCCATGCACACACAAACACACAGCCAGCTGCTGACACCGCAAGGACATGCGTGTACCCCTGCACGCAGACACGCATGTGCAAAGCCCCCATGAGCCCACCCCACTCTGGTGGATCCGTGTAGGGGGGTCCCCTCACCCCCCACCCCCCCACAGAGGGACCCGTGTTGTCACCGGGCCCAGCGGAGCAGCTCGGGGGGGGGGGCAGGGTCCCAGTTTTTCCTCTTTTCCGTGATATTTGGGGAATTGGGGGGATGGGGGTGGGGGGCTGGGGAGGTGGGGGTGGGGGCAAGATTTAATTTTGCAGAACGGAGCCGATTCCAGCAGGATTGGAAAGAGCAGCCGTAAATCAGCGCCCACAGCACTGGCTCTGCTGCGGCGCTGGGAGCCACCAGGGCCAGATCCGGAACCTTCCGGCAGCCCCGGCCGCGTGGGCGCCTCGATGGCGGCAGGGGGACACCAGCCCCCCAACCCCCCACCCCCCCTCTGTCCCCATCCCCAGGGTGGGAAGGGACAGTGCGCCCCGGCACAGGAACCCCCCCCCCCCAGCAGCACCCACATGTTGGGGGTGAGCCTTGGGGAGGGGTCCCCAAAAATGGGCCAGTGGCCACCAGCCTGGCTGGCCCCCCCAGGGGGCTGCGGGGGAGGGGGGGACTGTGCACCCCTGGCACACGCAGCAGTCGTGTTGCACGCTCAAATGCCCCAGCTCATGTGTGAGCCCCCGCCCCCCCCAGCACCCCCCACCCTCCCCTTGCACGCCCTCACCCTCTCTCACACCCACAGAGCTGTGCGTGTGCACGGGCACCTTCCCCTTGCACACTTACGCCCCCATGCACCCCCCTTGCACACTCACATTCTCAGTGCCCCCTCCCCACTGCACACTCAAGCACAACCTCGCACGCTCATATTCCCAGTGCCCACCGTGTTGCACATTCACACACACCCTTGCACACTCACACTCCCATTGCACACTCACATTCCTGGTGCCCCCCCACAACTGGACAGTCACATCCCAGTGCCCCCCCTGCACACACACCCCTTGCACACTCATATTCCCAGTGCCCAGCCCCTTGCACACTCACATTCCCCGTGCTCACCCCCCTGCACACTGATGCTCCCACACTCCCCTTGCACAGTCACACTCTCCTTGCACACTCACATCCCCAGTGCCCCCCACCCCTTGCACACTCACACTCCTCTTGCACACTCACATTCCCGGTGCCCCCCTCACAACTGCACACTCACATTCCGGTGCCGCCACCCCTTGCACACTCACACTCCCCTTGCACACTCACATTCCCAGTGCCCGCCCCCCTGCACACTGATGCTCCCACACTCCCCTTGCACAGTCACACTCTCCTTGCACACTCACATTCCCAGTGCCCCCACCCCTTGCACACTCACACTCCTCTTGCACACTCACATTCCCGGTGCCCCCCTCACAACTGCACACTCACATTCCCGGTGCCGCCACCCCTTGCACACTCACACTCCCCTTGCACACTCACATCCCTGCGCCCCTCCTTGCACTCTCCCCCCTGTTGCACACTCACATCCCGGTGCCCCCCCCTTGCACGCTCCCATGGCGGTGCCCCCCCCGCCCCCCGGTCCCTCCCCCCAGCCCCCTCCCCGCCCCCGCCGTGCCCGGTGCCGTCGAGCGGGGCGGGCGGAGCGGGGCTGCGGGCGCGGCGCGGTGCGGGCGGCGGCCCCGGCACGTGGCTCCCGGCGCCGCGGGCGGCGGCAGGTACCGGCGGGCACCGGCGGGGGGGCGGGGGGGCCTCCCCGCAGGCCCGGGGCCGCGCGTCCCCCGGGACCCCCAGAGGGGCGCGGCGGGGGGGGGTGGGGGGGGGCGGGAGGCTCCGGAGAACCGCTCCCGGCGCCGCTGCACGGCCCCGGCCACGCCGGTGCGCACCGGGGAGAGCGGTCCCGGGGGAGGGGGTCCCGCTCCCGGGGGTCCCGCTCCTGGGCAACTTGGCGAGAAGTTGCCCCGCGCGTCGCAGCGGCTCCATCCCGGCTCCGGTCCCGGCTCCATCCCCGCTGTATCCCGGCTCCATCCCGACTCCGGTCCCGGCTGTATCCCGGCTCCGGTTACATCACCAGCTCCAACACCGGCTCCGGTCCTGGTTACATCAGCGGCTCCGGTCCCGACTCCGTCCCCGGCTCCGGTCCTGGCTGCGGCGGGGGCTCCGGTCTCGACTCCGTCCCCGGCTCCGGTCTCAGCCCCTTCCCCGGCTCCGCTCTCGGTTCCGTCAGCGGCTCCGCTCTCGTCCCCTTCGGCAGCGCAAGTCCCGGCTACATCCGCAGCTCCGCTCCCGGCTCCGGCCCCGCTCCCGGTCCCGGTCCCAGCCCTGCTGCTGTGACCGTCCCTGTCCCCATCCCCATCCCCATCCCATCCCCATCCTCATCCTTATCCTCATCCCTGTCCCCATCCTCATCCCTATCCCTGTCCTCATCCTCATCCCCGTTCTTATTCGCATCCCTGTCCCCATCCCTGTCCACATCCCCGTCCCCATCTTCATCCTCCTCCCCGTTCTTATCCCCATCCCTGTCCTCGTCTTTATCCGCATCCCTATCCCCATCCCGCTGTCGTCCCCATCCCTGCTGCTCTTCCTGCTCCCAGCCCCGCTGCCGGCTCCATCCTCATCCTCATCCCCAGCCCCATCCTCATCCCCAGCCCCGCTCCCAGCTCCATCCCCATCCTCATCCTCATCCCCAGCCCCGCTCCCCCACCCAGGCGTGAGGCTCAGCGGGCGGCTGGGTGCCGTCCGCTCCCCCCCGGCTCCACCATCGCACCCAAGGGTGAGGAGGACCTGCTGGCACTGGCCGCCTCCCGGCTGAGCCGCAGGAAGCGGGTGGCCGGCGTGGCCATCGGCGTGGCCATGGTGCTGGTGCTGCTGGTGGCCATCCCGCTGCTGGTCCACAGCTCCAAGGCGGCCGCTCACTACGAGATGCTGGGCAGCTGCCGCATGGTCTGCGACCCCTACCCCGGCCCTGAGCTGCCCCCCGCCGCCTCCCCCGCCACCCTTCCTCCCCGGGGCCAAGGGCGAACCGGGGCGGAAGGGCCGTGCTGGGGTACGGGGTCCCCCTGGACCACCAGGACCGCGGGGGCCACCGGGTGAGCCGGGGCGGCCGGGACCACCGGGGCCACCGGGGCCGGGGCCCGGAGGGTACATCCCCTCCTTCTACAGCCCCAAGATCGCTTTCTACGCGGGGCTACGGAAGCCCCACGAGGGCTACGAGGTGCTGCGCTTCGACGACGTGGTCACCAACGTGGGCAACTACTACGAGCCCTCGAGTGGCAAGTTCACCTGCCCCCTGCCCGGCATCTACTTCTTCACCTACCACGTCCTCATGCGCGGCGGCGACGGCACCAGCATGTGGGCCGACCTCATGAAGAACGGGCAGGTACGGGCTGGGCCCGCCACGGCGGCCGGCACCCCTGCCAGGGCTCCCCCCGCACCCCGCGGTGCCCCCCGGTCCCGCTCGCACCCCCCGCCGCTCCCTCGCCCTCTTCTAGCTCCTCCAGCCCCACTGCTTCTGCCTGCGTCTGCATCCCAGTTCCCCATCCCAGTTCTCCCTGCCTGCTTCTGCATCCCAGTTCCACATCCCAGTTCCCCCTGCTTGCTCCATCATCCCAGTTCTCCCTGCCTGCTCCTGCCATCCCAGTTCTCGATCCCAGTTCCCCCTGCCTGGTCCCTCCATCCCAGTTCCCCATCCCAGTTCTCCATCCCAGTTCCCCCTGCCTGCTCCACCATCCCAGTTCCCCCTGCCTGCTCCACCATCCCAGTTCCCCCTGCCTGCTCCCTCCATCCCAGTTTCCACTACCTGCTCCCGCCATCCCAGTTCCCCATCCCAGTTCCCCCCACCTGCTCCCTCCATCCCAGTTCCTCATCCCAGTTCTCCCTGCCTGGTCCCTCCATCCCAGTTTCCCCTGCCTGCTCCCGCCATCCCAGTTCTCCATCCCAGTTCCTCCTGCCTGGTCCCTCCATCCCAGTTCCCCATCCCAGTTCTCCCTGCCTGGTCCCGCCATCCCAGTTCTCCATCCCAGTTCCCCATCCCAGTTCCCCCCACCTGCTCCCTCCATCCCAGTTTCCACTGCCTGCTCCCGCCACCCCAGTTCCCCATCCCAGTTCCCCCACCTGCTCCCTCCATCCCAGTTCCTCATCCCAGTTCTCCCTGCCTGTTCCCGCCATCCCAGTTCTCCATCCCAGTTCCCCCTGCCTGGTCTCTCCATCCCAGTTCCCCATCCCTGTTCTCCCTGCCTGGTCCCGCCATCCCAGTTCTCCATCCCAGTTCCCCACCCCAGTTCTCCCTGCCTGCTCCACCATCGCAGTTTCCCCTGCCTGCTTCCTCCATCCCAGTTCTCTATCCCAGTTCCCCCTACCTGGTCCCTCCATCGCATTTCCCCATCCCAGTTCCCCCTGCCTGCTCCCCCCATCCCATTTTCCTCATCCCAGTTCCCCATCCCACTTCCCCTATCTTGGTTTTCCCACCTTATTTCCTGCCATCCCAGTTTTCCCATTCTGGTTTCCCTTTAATCCCAGTTCTTCCATTCTGGTTCCACCCCCCCCCTACTCTTGATCCCCCACCCTGGCTCCACCCATCCCAATCCCCCATCCTCGGTTCCCCCCCACCCCAATTCCCATCTTCCCCATCCCTCTTCCCCCCATCCCGTCCCTCCTCTGGGATCACGGCGGGGGGGGGTGGGGGTGGGGTGTCACAGGGGGTGCCACCATGCACGTGCCCCCACCTCCTGCCATCACCTCAGCCTTGGGGACACGCAACCCCCATCCCTGGGGGTCCTGCCACATGGAGGGGGGGGGGACACACACGATCCCCAGGGAATGCTGGGCTCGGAGCTGGCGGGGAGTGGGGTCTGTTGGGGCTGGCTGGGACCCCCCGGGACAGCCACCAGCACTGGGGGGGGGATGGGCTGTGCCCCCCCAGGACAGGCACCAGCAAGGGAGGGGACAAGCTGTGCCCCCCCCGGACAGCCACCAGCACTGGGGGGGGACAGGTTGTGCCCCCCCCCCTCCCCAGGACAGCCACCAGCACTGGGGGGGATGGGCTGTGCCCCCCCAGGACAGGCACCAGCAAGGGAGGGGACAAGCTGTGCCCCCCCCGGGACAGCCACCAGCACTGGGGGGGGATGGGCTGGGACCCCCCGGACAGCCACCAGCACTGGGGGGGATGGGCTGTGCCCCCCCCCCCCCCCGGGACAGCCACCGGCACTGGGGGGGACAAGCTGTGCCCCCCTGGGACAGGCACCAGCACTGGGGGACACAGGCTGTGCCCCCCCCCAGACAGCCACCAGCACTGGGGGGGGACAGGTTGTGGCCCCCCCCCCCCCTCCCCAGGACAGCCACCAGCACTGGGGGGCATGGGCTGTGCCCCCCCCCCCCCCCGCTGGGACAGCCACCAGCACTGGGGGGGACAAGCTGTGCCCCCTGGGACAGCCACCAGCACTGGGGGGGACAAGTTGTGCCCCCCCCCCCCTCCCCGGGAATGCTACCAGCACTGGGGGGGACAAGCTGTGTGCCCCCCCCGACAGCCCCCCCCTGGCTGGTCCCTTTGTTCGTGGCTGGCGGCTCCTGCACCGGCCTCGCCCTGGCCGTTTCCCATTTATAACGGGAGAAACAAGGATCGATCCAGGTGGTCGATGCCGCTGGCCCCCCCGGGGGACCCCCAAACCCGGGGGGGGGGGGGGGGGCAGCACAGGAATGTGGGGAAGGGGCTCCCGGGCACCCCAGCTCCGGGCACCTGTGGGTGGCACTGACAGTAAGACCCCGCTCTGTGGGTGTGAGGAGGGGTGGCCCTATGCCGGGGGACCCCAGGGTGCAGGGGGGGGGGGGGGGGGTGTCTGTCCCTGTCCCCTCTTGTCCCCGCTGCTGGCTGGCAACTCGGGGAGCCTTGGCTGGGGGGGGGGGGGGGGGGGGGCGTCTCCTTCGCCCAGTTCTGCCGCAGACGGGCAGCGTGACCTTGAGCGCTGGTGGACAGAGGGGCTGAGCGGGTTGGGGGGTGGTGCTGAGCAGCTCAGCACCCCCATTCCCACCCCCTAGGCTCCCCCTCTGGGGCTGGTGTGCTGGGATTGGTGTGTGTGCATGGGGAGGGGGTGTCTCTGATAGCTTTGCCCCCCCCCCCCCCATCCTTCCCCAGGTGCGGGCCAGCGCCATCGCGCAGGATGCGGACCAGAACTACGACTACGCCAGCAACAGCGTCATCCTGCACCCTGGATGTGGGCGACGAGGTCTTCGTCAAACTGGACGGCGGCAAAGTCCACGGTGGCAACACCAACAAGTACAGCACCTTCTCCGGCTTCATCATCTACCCCGACTGACCCCCCCCCAGCACGGGGACAGCCCTGCAGGGACAGAGCAGGGGTTGGGGGGGGTGGGGGGGGGTGGGGTGTGTGTCTCCCCAACTTCCCCCCAGTGCCACCAGCATCCCCATCCCCAGTGACAGCGCTGGGTGCGCCAGGACGCCCACATCCACCCATTGCCCCCCACCCATCCAAACAGCTCTGTCAGTGCGTGTGTGTGCCCCTCCCCCACCCCCCGCATGCCAGCACCCCACCCCCCCCAAAGGGTGTCGGGGTGTCCCGGTGGTGTCCCCATCCCTGGGGCACCCCCTGTCCCCCTGGCTCTGCGTCATTACCCTCCCCCCCCCAATAAAACACTCTGGGTTTGGATGTGCAGCTGCTGCCTTTGCCTCCCCATGGGGGGGGGGGAACACACACAGGGGACTCCCCCACCCACCCCCCGCGAGGGTGCTGGCCCCCCAACAGTGACAAGACCCAGGCCACTGTTAGGGACCCTCCTTGTCACCTTCCCCCTGTGCTGGCTGCCACCAGGGACAGTGATAGAGCCCCCACCCCACCCCCCTTAGGTGATCCCACCTGCCCCGGGGGTCTCTGGGGGTCCCTGGGGTGGGAGCGGAGCCGCAGGACGCCGGGGGGCCCCAACCCGTGGGCTGGTGCTGCCATCGTGTGGCCACCAGCCGGAAGGACACGGCTGCCACCACGGGGGGGGGGGGGGGGCTGGCAGCCTGGGGACCCCCAGGAAGGGCTGGTAGGTGTGGGGGCTCACACCCCCCCTTCCCCAGGCCCCCCTGCACCTCGGAGACTCTACAACAAGGCGTAGCATGAACTGGTTTATTATAGTGTCTGTGGGTCCATCTCCATCCTGGTCCCCGGTGGGTTGGGGTCCTGGGGGGGGGGGGGGGGGGGGCGCTGGGGGTGTGTGAGGGGTGGCTGAACGTGGTCGGGGGCTCCAAACCAAAAGCAGGATGAGTGAGGCACCATCCAGCTCTCGCCATAGGCACACCACCCCCAACCCTACCAGGACCCCCCAGCTGGGGGTGTGTGTCCCTCCTCCCTGCACTGCCCCCCCACCTCCCCAGGGTGCCCCCCCCCCCCCCCCATCTCGGCCTCCCACATGGTGTCCCCAAGTTCCCAAGAAACACCCTTGTCCCCAAATCAACCCCAGCCCCATTCCCAGGGTCCCTTCCTGACCCCAGAATCCCCCTCCCCAATCCTAAGGGCCCCCCCAGCCCTAAGACACCCCCGCACCCCCACCCCAGTACAGCAGGTGCCTGGGGAGACCCTGGGAAGAGCCCACGGGGGTCCCACTGGCCCTCAGCCCCCCCAAAGTCTTCCAACACGCTCTCCTGGAGGATGTCCCCACAGCCAAGGCAGGTGGGGCCCCCTCCTCTTCCCAGGGACCCCCCCCATCCTATCCAGGCAGGTGTGTCCCTCCCCCCCCAGTTTCAACTCCAGGGAGCCCCCCATCTCCTCAGAGACCCCCAAATGTCCTCCCTCTCCGCTCCCAGGGCCACTCCATGCTCCCAGGATCACCCTCATCTAGATGCCCCCCAGCCCAGGGCCACCCCCCACCCCCCCCAGCATTGCCAGAGCCTGGGGAGACACTGGGAAGAGCTGGTGCCACCTTCACTGTCACCGCAGGGTCCCACGGGTCTGTGTGCCCCCCCCCCCCCCCAAAGAGCTGCACCGCAATCCTGCCTGCAGAAGCCCCCGCAGGCAAGAGCCCCCCACTCCCCTGAGCCCCTGGGGGAGGGGGACAGGGGGCCCAGAAGGTTCTGCAGCCCCCCAGGACTCACCCAGGGCACGGCCACATCCCGGTGCCAGCAGGCTCAGAGCCAGGACCAGGCGGGAGGGTCTGGAGGTGACACCACTGTCACCCAAGGGGGAGGATGGGGGGGGAAGGGGGGGTTGGACACCCCCCCAGGACCCCCAAGCCATCACCCACCTGCCAGGGAGCCCACCCACGGGCGCGGGGGACAGGAACACGGGAGAATCCTGGGGGCTTGCTGGATGCTCCAAGTGCTGCAGGGATGAGAGGAAGAGGGGGCTGGGGGGGGGGGTCCAGGCACCTGGGTGCCCCCCCCGGGTCCAGGCACCTGGGTGCCCCCCCCCGCCCCAGCCACTGTCAGGGTGACAGGATTGCAGGCCAAGCCCATGTTGGAGGTGCTGGTGGCTCTAAAGGGTGGAGAAGGGGGGGGGCAAGCACCACCATGGACCCCCCCGCTGTGGGGGTCAGCCAGGAGGGGTGGGCATACATAGCCAGGGTGCTACTCCCGGGGGGGGGGGGGGGCAAGCATGGCCCCCCTGTCGTGGGTACAGAGCGGCACCTCTGGGGGGGGACATGGGACTGTGCCCCCCAGATCGCCCCCACACACCCCATGCTGGGGGGGAAGGCGCTGAGGTGGCACCCTGCAGGCCTGGAGGACCCCCCCCTGCCCCCCCGAGGTCGGCATGGCCTGAGGGACACTCTCGGGGGGCAGGGGGGTCCGGACACCCAAGTCCCACAGCGGGATGCTCTCACCTGCCTCCTCCGTGCCCCCGGGGCCGGGCGGAACAGAGGGCGCCTGGCACGGAGAACCGGGGCGGGGGGGTGGTGGGGGGGGGGTGGTGGTTGGTGGGTAACCGGGGCAGGGAGGCCCGGGCTAGGCACCGGCGGGGGGAGGGGGGGAGAACCGGGGCAGGGGGGCCCGGGCTAGGCACCGGCGGGAGGAGGGAGCGGGGGAAACCGGGGCAGGGGGGGCCCGGGCTAGGCACCGGCGGGGGGAGGGAGGGGGGAACTAGGGCAGGGGGGCCCCGGGCTAGGCACCGACGGGGGGGCGGGAAACCGGGGCAGGGGGGACCGGGCTAAGCACCGGGGGGAGGGGGGGGGGGGGGGGGAGGGGGGGGAACCGTGGCAGGGGAGCCCGGGCTAGGCACCGGGGCGGGTGGGACGCACACAGGACGGGACGGGACAGGGGCCACCGGGCGGGGGGGGGAGGGAGGCGGAACCGGGGAGGGGAGAGGGCCGGGGCCTCGGGCTAGGCACCGGGGGAACGGGGGAGGGAAACAACCGGGGTTTGGGGATCGGGCCAGGCACGGGTGGGGAGAAGACCGGGGTAGGCACTTGGGGGGGGGGGCCAGGACCGGGGGGGACCGAGCCGGGCCAGAGGCTGCCAGGCTAAGATACTGGGGGGGCTGGAGCCGGGAGGGCCGAGCTAGGCACCGGGGGACGGGACTGGGGGCATCACTTGAGCCCTCTCCCTGCAGGCCGGGCTCCCGCCACCCCGCACCCTCTGCGAGCACCCCCCGGCCTGCCCCTGCCCCTGCCCCCCGGTACCTTCGGTCACCGGCCGCGGCCCGGCCCCCAACCAAGGCCCAACCCCCCTCTCTCCCCCCAGGCCGGGAAAGCGGCACCGGTTTATAAAACGCCGCCATTGCGGATGGCCCGCCCCGCGGCCCAGCGCCAGCCAATGAACGGCGGCAACGGCGGCAGGTGGGCTGTGATTGGCTGAGCGCCGCTCCCTAGCTCAGCCTGCCAGCGATAGGCTGGTATCCATCCTATCAGCTCCGGGGTGCGCTGCTGGATCATAGAGAGGATGCGGAGGATAGAGCGCCGCTAGAGGGGGGAATTGTGGGATAGCGGCGGCCTTGCGCCTTGTCCTGCGTGGGGGGACCTGCACCCTGGGGTCCCGCTCCCCCACGCCAGGGTGCCCCACCGGGCCGACCCCCACCCCCAGCCACTGCCTCCACCCCAGGCACTGCGCCCCCTAGCCCTACAGCCCCTTACCCCTCCGCTGGTTTCCTACAGCACCAGGCGCCCCCCCCCCCAGCTGACACCACCCCCCCTCCCCCCCCGCCCACGAGTGACTCGGCCCCCTCCTCGCCACAGCCTTTATTTGCCATTTAAGCAGGATGGGGACACTGGGGGACATCCCCAGACACCCCCCCCACCTGCCCCCTGCACCCCTGCCCACCCCCAGCCCACCCCAAGGGCTGGGGGCAGCGGGGAGGGCATGGGAGGGGGGTTGGGGCCTGGGGACCACCGGTGCCACCTCCATCGGGGGGAGGGGGGGTACAAGGACCCCCCCGGGGGCAGGGCAGTGCAAGAGGCATTTGGTACATATTAAATACAACTGAGGTTCTGGTAGGGAGAAAAAATACATGGGGGGGGGGGTGTGTGGACACGACACAAGGCACCAGGATGCACCATAGCATCGTGCCATGGTGCTGGCAAAAGGGGGTGGGCAGCTGCCCGCCCCCCCCTAAGCTCCGCTCCCCGGCCTGCACTGGCACAGCAGGGTCCGGTGAAGCCCCCCACACCGTCTGGGGCAGTGCAGGATGGGTGCTGGTGTGGTGGGTCCCCTCCGTCACTTCCCCGGCTCTGCTCGTTCCTTGTGTGACTCCGTCACTACTTGCTGTGGGGGGAGAAGGTGGGGGTCAGCCCCATAGGAGAGTTGTGTGTCCCCCCCCTCCCCAAGCAGGGGACCCCCCTCACCTGCCCGTCCCGTGTCTCGATGGTTTTGATGAGCACCATCCTCCGCGCCGGGCTCTCCGCAGGCTGCGGCTCCAGCACTGGGGCACAAAGAAGCCATCAGCCCCCCCCTTGCCCCCCCCCCCCCCGGGGTGTGGGTGGGTGGGAGGCTACCCCAGGCAGGGGCACAGGGACCCACCTGCACCCCCGTGTCGGGTCTCTGCCCCAAGAGAGGGAGGAAAGCCCCCCCCCCCCCAGATAGAGTGGGGAACCCCCAGCCCCCTCCTCACCTGAGCTTCTTGTGCTGAAGGAGGTGGTGGGGTGCAGGGGGATGGTGATCCTGGGGGGGGGGGGGGAAGAGGGGAGTGAGGGGGGGTCTGGGGCTCCTGGGCATCGCTGGTGGCCCTGACCCTTCCACACCATTGAGTCAGTGACCTGCACAATGGTTAAGCTGGGCTGGTGGTGGGCTGGGGCGGTGGGTGGTGGGCTGGGGTGTGCGGGGGTGCTGGGCTGAGGCGGTGGGCTGGGGGTGGTGGGCTGGGGTGGTGGGTGGTGGGGCTGGGGTGTGCGGGGGTGCTGGGCTGAGGCGGTGGGCTGGGGGTGGTGGGCTGGGGTGGTGGATGGTGGGCTGGGGTGGTGGGCTCGGGTGTGCGGGGATGCTGGGCTGGGGCAGTGGGCTCGGAGTGGTGGGCTGGGGTGTGCAGGGGTGCTGGGCTGGGGTGGTGGGCTGTGGGTGGTGGGCTGCAGCAGTGGGTTGTGGTGGTGGGCTCTGGTGGGCTGCAGCAGTGGTCTGGAGTGGTGGGCTGGGTGGGCTGTGACCATGGGCCATAGTGGTGGGCCTGGGCTGGGGTGCTGGGCTGCGACGATGGGCTGGGGTGGTGGGCTGCGACAGTGGGCTGTGGTGGTGGGCTTGGGCGGTGGGCTGGGGCATGCTGTGGGTGGTGGGCTGCGGCTGTGGGCTGGGGGTGGTGAGCTGCAGCAGTGGGCCAGGGCAGTGTGCTGCAGCAGTGGGTTGGGGCGGTGGGCTGCGACAGGCTGCGGCGGTGGGCCGGGGTGGTGGGCTGTGGGTGGTGGGCTGCAGCATGTGGCAGTGGTGAGCCAGGGCAGTGGGCTGCGGTGGGCTGCGGTGGGCTGCGGTGGTGGGCTGTGGTGGGCTGCGGTGGGCTGCGATGGTGGGCTGCGGTGGGCTGCGATGGTGGGCTGCGGTAGGCTGTGGTGGGCTGCGGTAGTGGGCTGTGGTAGTGGGCTGCGGTGGGCGGTGGTGGGCTGCGGTGGGCGGTGGTAGTGGGCTGCGGTGGGAGGTGGTGGGGCTGCGGTAGTGGGCTGTGGTGGGCAGTGGTGAGCTGTGGTGGGCTGCAGTGGTGGGCTGTGGTAGTGGGCTGTGGTGGGCAGTGGTGAGCTGTGGTGGGCTGCAGTGGTGGGCTGCGGTGGTGGGCTGGGGTGGTGGGCTGTGGTGGGCTGCAGCAGCTTCCCCCACCCCTCCCCTTTCCCCCAGCCCCAGCCCCCAACTGCCAACCCCACACGGCTCCATCTCCCCACCCCCTCGCTGGAAACCCCTCAGCGCCCACCACGACCCACCCTGGGGGATGGGGACGTTGTCCCCCCGCTGGGCTCTGCGCCCTGGGGACCCCAGGCCGCCCGTGCCACCCCCAGCCTCACCGGCTCTCCTCGCCCTCCAGCAGCTTGCGGTACGTGGCGATCTCGATGTCCAGGGCCATCTTGACGTTGAGCAGGTCCTGGTACTCGCGCAGGTGCCGCGCCATCTCCTCCTTCATCTGCTGGATCTCCTGCTCCAACCGCCCCACCACGTCCCGGTAGGTCCCGATCTCCTCCCCAAACTCATCCTCCATCTCCCGCATCTGCCGCTGCAGCGCCTCGTTCTGCGGGGGGGTGGGGAGATGGAGCCGTGTGGGGTTGGCAGTTGGGGTCTGGGCCCCCCCACCCCCCCACCCTGGACCCCTGGGTGGTCTCACCATGCCCTTCAGCCCGTCCACCTCGCAGGTGAGGCTCTGGATCTGCCGCCGCGACTCGGACATCTCCTGCTTGGCCAGCCGCAGCGCCTCGTGGTTGCGGTTGGCCGCATCCGACAGGTCGGCAAACTGGGGGGATAAGGGGGAGTTAGGGGTGCCGGGATGGGGGGGGGGGGGGCTGGGACCCCCATTTCCCCCCCCCCCCCAAAATTCCATACCTTGGATTTGTACCACTCCTCGGCTTCCTGCAGGTTCTTGACGGCGATGCTCTCGTACTGGGCGCGGATCTCCCGCAGCGCGGCCGTCAGCTCTGGCTTGCGGACCTCCACCTCCACCGGCACCGGTGGGCTCGGGGCACCCACCTCCAGGTCCCGCAGCTCCTGCGTGGGGACACGGGCCATCGCCTGGCGACACATGGAGCCCCCCCAGCCTCCTCCCCACCCTCCAGCCCCCTCCCCAGCTCCCCACCTCCTCATGCAGCTTCTTGAGGAAGCCGATCTCATCCATCAGGAGCTCGACCTTGCGCTCCAGCTCCAGGCGGGACAGCGTGGCATCGTCCACGTCCTGCGGCGAGAGGCTGAGCTATGGGGCAGCACCCCCCAACCCCCCTGGGGCGAGAGGCTGAGCTGTGGGGCAGCCCCCCCTGGGGGCAAGAGGCTGAGCTATGGGGCAGCACCCCCTCTCCAACCCACCCTGGGGCGAAAGGCTGAGCTGTGGGGCAGCATTTCCCCCCAACCCCCCCTGGGGTGAGAGGGTGAGCTATGGGGCAGCACCCACCCCCCCCCCAGAACCCCCCAAGGATGGGCAGCATCTGGTGCACGGGACATCGTTGGGGTCTTCAGACACGTGGGCAGCTGGGTCATAGGGCAGGGGCAGCACAGGGGGGCGAGGGGGCGGGGGGATGGGCACTGTATGGGGGGCACGGCCCCTCCCCCCAGCCCCCTCACCTTGCGGAACAGCACCAGGCTCTTCTCTGCATCCTCCCGCTTCTGCGTCTCATCCTCCAGCCTGGGGATACAGGGGAGGGAAGGAGGTGGGGGACAGGGGGCAGACCCCCCCATGCCTCCTCCTGCTGCCTGGGACCCCCTGCTCTGCCGCGGCCCACCCCCCCCCCAACAGGCACACGGGGATGGAGGAGGAAAAGGAGCCCCTCTAAGCCTGAGCACCCCCACCCCTAAGCCCCCAAGGCCGGGGGAGGGGACAGCCCTGGGGTATCCCTGTCCCTGCACGGCCAGGGCAGGACCCTTCCCGCAGGACACCCCCCCCATCGCGGGGGGACCCCTCCCAGGCCTTGTCACACCACCCCGGGGCAGGGCCGTGACCCCCACTGCAGCCTCCTAGGACCCCTCACTGGGACACGCTCCTCCCCGGGGAGTCCAGCCCTGCCCCAGCCCCATTTCCCCCCAGTGCTAGTCCCAGCACCGCCCCAGTGCCCCCACCATGCCATGTCCCCCCCAGTGCCCCGCCCTTCCGCAGAGTCCTGCTCTCCCAGTCCCTCCCAGTCCCTTGCCTCGCCCAGTGCCACCCCAGTGCTTTCTCCAGTGTCTGCTGGGCACATCGCCGGCCCCCTACCCCAGTACATCCCCCAGTCACCTCCCCAGTATGCGGCTGGTCCCTGCCCAGCACACCCCAGTGCCTGCCGCGCTCCCCCCCACCCACCTCACCCCACCCCTGCCCTCGGTGCATTCCCCGGTCCCTACCCTGGTGCATCCCCCACCCCGGTGCATCCCCCGGTCCATTCCTCATCCTGGTGCATCACCCACCCCAGCGCATCCTTCAACCCGGTGCATCCCCCGGCCCCCATCCCCCTGCACCGCCCATCCCGGTCCCCACCCTGGTGCATCCCCCTGTCTCCATCCCAGTGCATCACTCATCCCGGTGCTCCCCTCATGCCCCTGCATCCCCCGGTCCCCGCCCCGGTGTATCCCCCATCCCAGTGCATCCCCCACCCCGGTGTATCCCTCGTCCCGGTCCCCACCCCGGTGCGGCTCCCATCCCAGTGTGTCCCCATCCTGGTGCATCCCCCATCCCGGTGCTTCCCTCATCCCGGTGCGTCCCCTGGTCCCCATCCCGGTGCTTTTCTCATCCCGGCGCATCCCCCACGCCGGTCCCCACCCCGGTGCATCCCCCTGTCACCATCCCAGCGCATCACTCCTCCCAGTCCCCACCCCGGTGCATCCTCCATCCCGGTGCGTCCCCTGGTCCCTATCCCGGTCCCCATCCCGGTGCATCCCCCAGTCCCCCTGCATCCCCCCCCCCCCACACCCCGGTGCATCCCCCATCCCCCTGCATCCCTCTGCACCCCCGGTCCCCACCCCGGTGCATCCCCCATCTCCCTGCATCCCCCGGTGCCCACCCTGGTGTATCCCTCATCCCGGTACATCCCCCGGTGCCCACCCCAGTACATCCCCCGTCCCCCTGCATCCTCCGGTGCCCACCCCGGTGCATCCCCCGTCCCCCTGCATCCTCCGGTGAATCCCTCATCCCGGTACATCCCCCGATGCCCACCCCGGTGCATCCCCCATCCCCCTGCATCCCCCGGTGCCCACCCCGGTGCATCCCTCATCCCGGTGTGCCCCCCCCGGCCCCGCCGCCCAGCCCACCGGTGCCTCAGGGCAGCCAGGTCGGCCGCCAGCCCGTCGCGCTCGGCCTGGAGCCGGTCCCGGTCGCGGCCGAGGAGCTGCAGCCGCTCCCGCAGCCCCCGCAGCTCCCCCTGCACCAGCCCGGCGGTGCGGGGCGCGGGGGGCGGCGGCGCGGCCCAGGGCGGCTCGTAGGGCCCCGTTCTGCCGTTCCAGCGCCCGCACCCGCTCCAAAAAAGCGGCGAAACGATCGTTTAACGCCGCTAGTTCCTCCCGTTCCGCTCCCCCGCGCCGCCGCCGCCGCCGCCAGCCGCCCCGCAGCCACGGTGAGGGGCGGCGGCGCCCCGAGGGTGCGGGTCGGGGGGGGGGGGCGCGGCCACCGCGGCTCATGGCGGCACCGGCACCGGGAGGGCGGCGGCTGCCGGGACCGGCCGTTTATAGCGGGTGGCGGCTCCGCCCCGCCGGGGGCACCCGGGGCTGCGGGAGCCAGAGGAGGGGTCTCCTCGCCGGGGGGAAGGACCGGGGGCGGCGGGTGTCCCCCTCGGCGGGGGACGGGAAAAGGGGCTGGGAGGGACGGGGAAACCCCTCGGGGGACTTGGGGGGGGGCTGGAGGGTCCCCCCTCGGGATGCGGAGTGGGGGGCTGCAGGGTCCTCCCTCGGGGTGCAGAGTGGGGGGCTGCAGGGTCCTCCCTCGGCATGTGGGGGCTGCAGGGTGCCCTCTCGGGGTGCAAAGTGGGGGGGCTGCAGGGGTCCCCCCTCAGGTGCTGGTGTGGGGGGGGCTGCAGGGTCCTCCCTCGGGGTGGGGGTTGGGGTGCAGAGCGGGGGGCTGGAGGGTCCCCCCTTGGGATGCAGGGCAGGAAGCTTCAGGGTCCTCCCTCAGGTTGCAGGGTAGGGGGCTGCAGGGTCCCACCTCGGGGTTCAAGGTGTGGGGCTGCAGGGTCCCCCCTCAGGGTAGGGGCTGGAGGGTCCCATCTCAGGGTGCGGGGGTTCAAGGGTCCTTCCTCAGAGTGGGGGTCGGGGGGGGGAGGCTCCCCCGTCAGGGTGCAGAGCAGGAGGCTGCAGAGTCCCCCCTCAGGGTGCAGGGTGGGGGGCTGCAGGGTCCCCCCTCGTGGTGTACAGTGGGGGGCTGGAGGGGCCCCCCCTCGGGATACTGGGGGGGGGGAGGGGGGCAGAACTGGAGGGTCTCCTCTTGGGATGCAGGGTGGGGGGACTAGAGGGTCCCCACTTGGGTTGGGGGGGCTGTAGAGTCGGGGGCTGCAGGGTCCCCCCTCAGACTGCGGGGAAGGGGGGGCTGCAGGGTGTGTCGTCCCCCCCCCCCCCCGGGGGGGCTGCAGGGTCCCCCCTCTGGCTGCAGGGCAGGTAGAGATACAGGTAGAGGATCCCAGTAGCACCAGGGAGAGGGGCTGCAGGATTCCAGGAGGGGAGCAGACCCCCACTCAGGTGGAGAGGGAGGGGGGCTGGGCAACAGCAGACTCCCCCCACCCAGGACGGAGGAAGGAAGCTGGGGAACCCTGGGGGTGCAGGCCAGTACTGGGGGGTCCCCACCAGGATATGGGGGTACAGACCCCCCACTGGGTTGTAGAGAGGGGCTGGGGGCTGCAGAGTTGACCCTCAGCCTCTGCTGCAGGGCTCCCATCTCAGCCGGGTCCCATCCTGCTCAGGGTGCTCAGTGCCCCCCCCTGCAATCCCCCTTACAGATAGGGAAGGACCGGGGTGGGGGGAGGTCCAGGAGGGTCCCTCCCCCCAGGACCCTCCCCCAGCTCTGCAGAGCAGCACATACAGACCAGCTCCCCCCACCCCACGACAGCTGTGCCCAGGGCCAGATCCTGCCCACGCACCTGGAGCTGGAGGATGAGCACGGGGGCAGGTCACGGGGGGCTCCCAGCCACCCTGGGGGCTGTTCCCAGGGGTCCCCACCCCACCTGTGGACCTGTGGACCAGGGACCCCTGGGAACAGCACCCAGGGCTGGAGGGTGAGCACGGGGGCAGGGTACAGGGGTCCCCACCCCACCTGCGGACCCATTCATGTGACAGGCATCCCTGGGGGCAATGTGGGGGGTATAACTCACCCCCACGCCAGTTCACAGCGCAGCACCCAGCCAAGGGACCTCAGTCCCCCACAGCCCCAGGTGGGCAGCTCAGCCCAGCCAGGACCCCCCCCCTCCCCTCAGGACAGTGTGTGTGTCCCCCCCCCACCCCAGGCACCACAAGGTAGGTGGTGCTGGGACAATAAATGAGGCAAGAGTGGAAAGAGCGACTTTAATGCTCAGCACCACAGCGTGAGTGTGACAAGGCACTAGTACTCATCGCCCTCCTCCTCCCCCTCCACGCTGTCGGGCCCCCACCTCCTCGTAATCCTTCTCCAGGGCAGCCATGTCCTCCCGGGCCTCCGAGAACTCCCCCTCCTCCATGCCCTCCCCCACGTACCAGTGCACGAACGCCCGCTTGGCGTACATCAGGTCAAACTTGTGGTCCAGGCGCGCCCACGCCTCGGCGATGGCCGTCGTGTTGCTCAGCATGCAGACGGCGCGCTGCACCTTGGCCAGGTCCCCCCCGGGGACCACCGTGGGCGGCTGGTAGTTGATGCCCACCTTGAAGCCAGTAGGGCACCAGTCCACGAACTGGATGGTGCGCTTGGTCTTGATGGTGGCGATGGCGGCGTTGACATCCTTGGGCACCACGTCCCCGCGGTACAGCAGGCAGCACGCCATGTACTTGCCGTGCCGCGGGTCGCACTTCACCATCTGGTTGGCGGGCTCGAAGCAGGCGTTGGTGATCTCGGCCACCGAGAGCTGCTCGTGGTAAGCCTTCTCGGCCGAGATGACGGGGGCGTAGGTGGCCAGCGGGAAGTGGATGCGGGGGTAGGGCACCAGGTTGGTCTGGAATTCCGTCAGGTCGACGTTCAGGGCCCCGTCGAAGCGCAGCGAGGGCCGTGATGGACGACACGATCTGGCCTATCAAGCGGTTGAGGTTGGTGTAGGTGGGCCTCTCGATGTCCAGGTTGCGGCGGCAGATGTCGTAGATGGCCTCGTTGTCCACCATGAAGGCGCAGTCGGAGTGCTCCAGGGTGGTGTGGGTGGTGAGGATGGAGTTGTAGGGCTCCACCACGGCCGTGGAGACTTGTGGGGCCGGGTAGATGGAGAACTCCAGCTTGGACTTCTTGCCGTAGTCGACGGAGAGGCGTTCCATGAGCAGGGAGGTGAAGCCGGAGCCGGTGCCACCCCCAAAGCTGTGGAAGACCAGGAAGCCCTGCAGCCCCGTGCACTGGTCAGCCTGGGAGGGGAGACAAGGGGGGGCACGTTCAGTCCCGCCAGCGGGAGAACTTGCTCCTTCCTCCCCGGAGCCTCACAAGCTTTGGGGACTCCCAGCAGCGGAGACATCCCTGGCACAGGTGACAGAACGGCCCTGGCCCCATCATGGGCACAGAGTCATGGGAGCGGTGGGTCCCCATGCCAGAAGAACCCCAGTGTTGGGAGAGCCCCCAGTGGGGTGCGGGGTAGGTCAGCCATGTCCGCACCCCAGGACGGGCACAGCAGGAGCCACACGTCCCACGTGAGCCCACGGGCAACCAGCTCAGCCTTTGATGCTCCAGGAGCTCCTCGAGCCCAGCAGGTCTGGCCAGCCCCGGCGCCAGCCCCGGCGTGGGAACTGCAGGTTCAAAGAGCTGGGGCAGCTGCACCAGTCAAACCAGTGCTGCGCCAGCAGCCAGACTGGGGCTGTGTCACCCCCTGCCTGCCCCAGGCCAGGGGCTTCCCAACCCACGGCGGGGCTGGGACAGGGCTGCGGTCCTGTGTGGGCACTGGGGACAGCCCAGACCTGTCACCCCCCACCCCAGGGCAGCCTCACAAAGTGCTGATGGGCTGAGAAGGACCTGCTGAGCACCCCCCCAGGAACACGGGGCTCCCCTTTGTCCCCAGTCCCGGGGGAGGGGTGCCACCGGCCAGCCCCCCAGGGATGCTCACCAGCTTGCGGATGCGGTCGAGGACCAGGTCGATGATCTCCTTCCCGATGGTGTAGTGCCCACGGGCGTAGTTGTTGGCCGCATCCTCCTTGCCCGTGATCAGCTGCTCGGGGTGGAAGAGCTGCCGGTACGTCCCGGTGCGCACCTCATCTGCGGGGACAGCCCCCCTTCCCGGTGTCAGCACCCCGCTCACACTGGGACAGCCGCCCCCACCCCAGCAGCAGCACCCCGCTCACAGCGGGGCAGCCCCCCCGCATCCCTGCCGCTGCTCACCGATCACCGTGGGCTCCAGGTCCACGAAGACGGCGCGGGGCACGTGCTTGCCGGCCCCCGTCTCGCTGAAGAAGGTGTTGAAGGAGTCGTCCCCCCCGCCGATGGTCTTGTCGCTGGGCATCTGCCCGTCGGGCTGGATGCCGTGCTCCAGGCAGTACAGCTCCCAGCAGGCGTTGCCGATCTGCACGCCCGCTTGGCCCACATGGATGGAGATGCACTCGCGCTGGGGGGGGGACACGGCACAGGGTGGTCTTGGCACCCCCGAGCTCCCCGCTGCGGCCCCCACCCAGCGCCCCCCGGGGTCGCTGCCCCCAGGACGGGCTGGTACCCGGCTGGGGCACGACCCCCCAGGGCTGGATGGGGCCAAATCCTGCCCGGACGCGCCCTCTTGGCTGGGTGCTGGCAGGCACCGAGGGCTGCAGGGGAGCCCCGCTCTGGGGATGCTCAACTCCAGGGGTCCCATCCTGCCCACTGTGGGATGGGGAGCTCAGCACTGGGGGTCCCATCCCACCCCGCTAAGGGAGCTGGGACCCTGCCCATTGTGGGATGGGGGCTCAGCACAAGGGGTCCCATCCTGCCTCCCTGAGGGAGCTGGGACCCTGCCCATTGTGGGATGGGGGCTCAGCACAAGGGGTCCCATCCTGCCTCCCTGAGGGAGCTGGGACCCTGCCCATTGTGGGATGGGGGCTCAGCACAAGGGGTCCCATCCTGCCTCCCTGAGGGAGCTGGGACCCTGCCCATTGTGGGATGGGGGCTCAGCACAAGGGGTCCCATCCTGCCTCCCTGAGGGAGCTGGGACCCTGCCCATTGTGGGATGGGGGCTCAGCACAAGGGGTCCCATCCTGCCTCGGGGCCAAACCCAGGGCCAGGCGGGGAGCCCCGAGGGTCCCATCCTGCCCTACCTGCCCTGTCAAGACCCAGCAACCCCTGGGGCAGGGGTGGGTGGCTCAGCACCAGGGCCTCAACCTGCTCACTCAGGTCCCCATTGAACCAGTGCCATACCCAGTGTGGAACTGGGGGGGGCCCATCCCCTGCCTTTTCTGCGGCGTGGGATGGGGTGCTCAGCACCGTAGGGGGGGCCCCATTCTGCACTGCAGCAGCACAGAGGGGGGCTCAGCCTCAGCCAGTTGTAGCCCCCACCCCACACCTGTTGCAGCCCCCACACACACTGCCCCAGATCTGGGGTTCCCCAGGGTCCCCCTGCATGGGGACAGGGACACTTTAGCCCCCTCCCCACGGGGCTGCGCCCCCCCCAGCTGCCAGGACTCACTCCCACGTGTGTCTGTGGCAGGGAGCCCAGCCCCCCACCCCTGGGGAGTGGGCAGGAGGTAGGTGCCCCCCACCCAGGGGGGAGCCCCCACCCACGTGTAGGGCCCCCCCCCCCCCAGCTTCAGGGATCCCCAGGGGGGCTGTGGGGACACGTCCAGGATCCACGTGTGGGCCCGGCGTGTCTCCATGTGGAGGGTCAGTGTGCCCCGGGGGGTCAGCACAGCCTGGGGGGTGGGGGCAGGGGGCATGCAGAGCAGGAAGCCCCAGCTCCAACCCCCCCCCCCCCCCAGATACCCCCACCTCAGTGCCTGCAAGAGCTCAGCAACCCCATGGGGCACCCTGGACACACAAGGACCCTTGCCCCCCCCCCCCCCCCCCCAGCCTCCAGCTCCACGGGGCACCCTGGACACGCGAAGACCCCTCACCCATCCCCCAGCCCCACGGGGCACCCCGGGCACGCGAGGACCCTTCACCCCCCCGGGGCACCCTGGACACGTGAAGACCCCTCACCCATCCCCCAGCCCCACGGGGCACCCCGGGCACGCGAGGACCCCTCACCCAGCCCCCAGCCCCACGGGGCACCCCGGGCACGCGAGGACCCTTCACCCCCCCGGGGCACCCTGGACACGTGAAGACCCCTCACCCATCCCCCAGCCCCACGGGGCACCCCGGGCACGCGAGGACCCCTCACCCAGCCCCCAGCCCCACGGGGCACCCCGGGCACGCGAGGACCCCTCACCCAGCCCCCAGCCCCACGGGGCACCCCGGGCACGCGAGGACCCCTCACCCAGCCCCCAGCCCCACGGGGCACCCCAGGCACGCGAGGACCCCTCACCCAGCCCCCAGCCCCACGGGGCACCCTGGACAAGCAAAGACCCCTCACCCATCCCCCAGCCCCACGGGGCACCCCGGGCACGCGAGGACCCTTCACCCCCCCCAGCCCCACGGGGCACCCTGGACACGCGAAGACCCCTCACCCATCCCCCAGCCCCACGGGGCACCCTGGACACGCAAAGACCCCTCCCCCCCCCAGCCCCACGGGGCGCGCCGGGGGGTCCCACAGGCTCTGAGGGGGGGTCCCGGGGGGTCTCGACCCTCACCATGGCCGCTCACTACCCGAACCCTTACGAAGCCGCCGAGGAGGGAGGCAAGGGGTGCCCAGCCGGGCGCCCCCCCCCCGTGATATACCTCGGGGGGGCGTGGCCTGGGGGCGGGGCATTGAGGGCGGGGCATCACCTTTTCCCGCCCCCCAGCCACGCCTCATCTCTGGCCACGCCCCCTCCGCCCCGCCTCATTTCCGATTGGCCGGTTCGAAAGTCGGGGGGAGGGGAGATGGTGACGTCAGAGAGCGGAATGCGGGGGCGGGGAGAGGGGCGGGTCGCTGGGGCACGCGGAGGGGCTGGAGGGGGCGGGGGGCTTTAGGGTGGTGGAGTGTTGGGGGGTTCTAGGGGGGCTTTCGGGTCGAGGGGGCTGAGAGCTATTTGGAGCAGGGGGGGTTGTAGGGGGTATTGGGTCGGGGGGGGCTGGCGGGGTACTTTGGGCATTGGGGGCCGGGGGGGGATTGGGGGTGGGGTGGGCTTCTGGTGGGCAATGAGGGGGGCATTGAGTAGGGGGACATGGGGTAGTATTA